>NC_057394.1:42773189-43073189 GCF_019320065.1 Cervus canadensis | reverse complement strand
CCCATAGTAGATTCAAGTCAGTGTATGGCAAAACCAATACAATGTTGTAAAGTAAAATAAATAAGTAATTGAAATTTAAAAATAAAATAAAATCTCCACTTTTAATCACTCTAAATTCATTAAATTAAACCATTGCTGTATTGGTAAAATGATAATCTTCATGAATCAAGGCTTCTGAGAAAACCTTAACAAGGCTGCAAAAAAAAAAAAAAAAAAAAACCTACATAAACTCGTTTGTCCCATTTGTTCAAAATACAATACAAGGAAACCTGCTGGTAAAGCTCCCATATATTTTAAACTGCTTAATGGACCATTCAAACTCTAGCAAATGAATTTCATATAACTTCCTCTGTCTAAAGAATCTAAACATGTTTTAGTCATGGTCTCTACGTTTTTACACAAACTAAACAATAGCCTTGTCTTTTAATCAGGTTACTGCCTGTTTCATGGCTAATACCCTTTGGAAAAAAAATTATCCATAGCTGAGGATCTCCTTTTTAACTTCATAGTGATCAAGGAGGCCATTTTATTGGTTAGATACTTTGACAAATCTGTGTTGTTTGGGCAGTTTTTCAACACTTTCACTATGCTAACCACTCCTAATTATTTGGTTTAGTCTAATGCACTAATGACATTATTAAGACTCAGAGGCAAAATCTGTAGAGGCCATCCAAATACCTTGTCCCAAAATAATGCCTTTGGTCCTTCTGAATCTCAAATCCACTCCTTTGGAAATCCTAAACCTTCATCCTTTGAGATAGTCATAGGACACCTAATGTGCTTGGCTTCTGCCTCTTTTGACTAACAATGGACTAAAGGAGAGATGTTCTGAGAAAAGACCTAGTTGTTTCTATTAAAAGTAACCATATTTTGGTAGTGCAGTCTTTCCACAGTGCGATGAGATGAGTACCTTAAGCATCATATCTTGCAATCTAAAGATCTCATCTACTATAAAAAATGCCTTCTGAAAGCCTCTGATGATGGCATAATATTTCAGATAGTGTTCAAAGCTTATGTTCAATGATCTTGGTAACATAGTCACTTTAGAAGTGTCTGAGAGTTCTCCCTCCTCCTTTCCTTTTTATGCAGAGATGACCTCAATGGGTTTCCCACTTGTGCAAATTCCTTCTGATGTTGAGGCACTCCACCCAGAAAGTTTCTCCCAGGCACCCAGTGACAAAAAGCCACTGAAACCAGAAAACCTGACTTTAAATAGCAACATTTTGTGGGAAAGATCTTAATTAAAAAGAGGGAATGTAAAAAAATTAATAAGAAGAAATTTCAATTAAAAGAGAGCTGAGAGTCCAGAAGAAGGCGCTCCTATGCCTTATGATAATAGCAGAGCATAACAGGAAGGAGAAAGACTCCCTCTACTTGCCTGGCAAGAGCTCAGTCAATGAGAGGCTGTCAGGGCTCAGCCAATGAAAAGCATGCTTTCTTTCTTTACTCTAGCCCTCCCAGTTTCCTTCGTCCCTGTATAAAAGAGTTTTCTTCTTTTTTGTGTGGGACTTGCACATGGCACACCATAGCTGCAGGCTTCAAATTGCAACGTTTTTGCTCATCTGAAGTAACCGGTCTTTGCTGAAGCTGGCAGTCTGTTTTAGGCCAACACTGTGAAGTTTAACTGACCCATACTCAGTTGGATCTCCTGACTCTTGCCACGTGGTCCCACTGCATTTTCAACATCACTTACATCATAGCAGTGACCTTCCTCAGTATCTCAGTATATACCTGTGTGTGTGTATATATATGCATGCATATATATATTTACACAAATAAATAAATGTATGCATAAGGATGTTTTCCCATATATTCATATATAGTCAATTTATATCAATCTATACCCTCACTTTGCCTACATCTTTATCTATGCAGAATATCAATGATCTCAGATATGCAGATGATACCACTCTAGCGGCAGAAAGTGAAGAGGAACAAAAGAGCATCTTGATGATGGGGAAAGAGGAGAGTGAAAAAGCTGGCTTAAAACTCAACTTTCAAAAAACAAAGATCATTGCATCTGGTCCCATCACTTCATGACAAATAGAAGGGGAACAAGTGGAAGCAGTGACAGATTTTATTTTCTTGGCCTTCAAAAACACCACTAATGGTGACTGCAGACAGGAAATTAAACTATACTTGCTCCTTGGAAGAAAAGTTGTGACAAACCTAGAAAGCATATTTAAAAGCAGAGACACCAGTTTGCTGACAAAGGTCAGTATAGTCAAAGCTATGGTTTTTTCCAGTAGCCATGTACAAATAGGAGAACTGCACTATGAAGAAGGCTACTTGCTGAAGAATTGATACTTTTGAATTGTGGGGCTGGAGAAGACGCTTGAAAGGCTCTTGGGCTGCTAACATTTCAAACCAGTCAACTGTAAAGGAAACCAACCCTGAATATTTCACTGGAAGGACTTATGCTGAAGCTCCAATAATTTGGCCACTCGATGTGAAAAGCCAACTCATTGGAAAAGGCACTGATGCTGGAAAAGATTGAAGGCAAAAGAGAAGGGTGTGGCAGAGGATGAGGTGGCTAGATAGTATCACCAACTCAATAGACAAGAATTTGAGTAAGCTCTGGGAAACAGCAAATGACAGGGAAGTCTGATGTGCTGCAGACCATGGAGTTGCAAAGAATCAGGTATGACTTAGCAACTGAGCAACAACAACATGCAGAATGGGTAATCTGTACCAGTTTATAAGGGACAGAAATAATTAAGTAGTGCCTGTGAAGACTTTTTTTTTTTTTTTCAACTGTGAAAAGTCCACAGCAATGTCAAAAAACTCTCTTGTGTCCGCTCAAGAAAAACAATCACTACAACATATCGCCATCACTTTAACTAAAAAAATTTAAAACATCCCTGTCGACAATTTTAGAGTCAAATAATAAGATCATATATAACTTTTGAACTCAAGATATTGCTGAAACTTGTTAATGATTTAGATCAGTTTCAAAGAATTTAAATTACACTGAGAGAGAGTATCAATATAAATTTTGGGGACAGGAGGCTCAAGAGGGAGTGGGTATATGTATATTTATAACTGATATGCATTGTTGTATGGCAGAAACCAACACAAAATTGTAAAGCAAATTTGCTCCAATTAAAAAATAAAATAAAAAAATATATAAACTTTGAAAATATAATTATGTTCTATTGATTAACTTCACACTTTTTAAAAAATGAGGCTTAGAGACAGAGCAATGTTTGGCAGAAACAATAACATCTGTTATTAGATTGGGACATTTACATTTTTTTTTTTTTTTCAATTTTTCATAACTGTTCTTCTACTTAAGGCGATCTGCCTTTTGGTTTAAAAATAAATGTTGATTTCTTTGCTTAATAATAAGTCTACTATCATTCAGCAGGCTGTCACAAAATAAACATGGAAATTCACAGGTCAAGCTTAGTCTCTAAATTTTAAATAGTGCAAGCGTTGGTGACATACATATGATAAGAAGAGAAAACAAAAAAAAAGAAAAGCAAGAACCATGTACAAAGAAAAGACCTTTATTATGTAGTTAGGTCTACATCATCAAAAAAGCACAGTTTTGAAATGAAGGCAATTTACCGAGGAAATCAAAACAAACAGATTGAAGAATCTGGGCCTATTTATTGTTCATTTCAGGTAGGGGATGACATACCTGTAAGGTACAGTTTGGGCCGAGGCAGAAAAGGAAAGACGACCTCCACAGAAGTAGGTTACCTTTATTCAGGCAAGGAGGGGCAACAGTAGGCCTAACGACCAGTATGAGTACCAAGAGGGATCAGGGAGGCTCCATGTTTACACGGAGGCTTGTGGAAGCGATAAAGGAAAAGTTAATCAGGCAGGATGTTTTGGGTGTTTTTTAGTTGAGATGGCATTTCTAGTTGGGCAGGGGGTGATGAGTCTTCTGGGCAGGTGTAGGGGGTGGAAGGTTTCTGGACAGGAGATGATAAGTCCCAGATAGATGCAACAGGCCTGGAGCATCAGGGCAGGACCTAAAGTTCTGTTTTGTTTTCTCCAAAGTTAGAGGATTCAGCAAGGACCTTTGAGACTATTGTTTTCTTTTCTAGGCCCAAAAGGCTCCTTCATTCCAGACCCTGAAATCATTAAAAAAAAAACAAAAACAAAAAAACGAAAAAGGGCTCTGTATATCTCTGGCTACTTCCTGCTGGATAGGGGCGACGGTTTGGGGTCTGGAATGCAGGATCTTCCTAGGGCCCAGGGTCTCCTTTTTCTGAGCTTGGCATGAGGCTCTCAAGAAGAAGAGTGTTCTTGACCTGATCTCGAGAGATGGCCCGATTCCGTTCTTGGAGAAACCTTTGAAAGAGATTGAAGAGAGAGGGTCCAAATAAGAAGAATAGAATGATAAATACCAGTGGTCCCAGGAAAGGGAGCAACCAAGGGAGGATCTGTTGGAACAGGTTTTGGGGACTGTAAAGGTTTTGTAACTCTTTTCTGCGGTGTTCAATTCTGTCTCTAAGTTCTTTGAGTCTGCCCTGGACTATACCCATTTCATTAACAAAATAGCAGCAGTCCTCTCCTAGGAAAAGGCAGGTCCCTCCCTGTTAAGCTCTCCCTGACCCTGCTTAGCTAACAGTTAGCTAACAGGTCCCTCCCTGCTTAACTTAACTTAACTTAGGTCCCTCCCTAACTTAAGCTAATGAGTTAATTTGTCTTTGGATTGAAACGAAGGACTGCACTACCTGCTCCATGTCTTCATTAAGTTCTTGGGACAGCTTGTAGCAGAAATGGGCAGAGGTCAAGATGCCTCCAATCTTGGTGCCTAGGGCTGCTGCTATGCCAGTCCCAATCAGGAGGGGGGCTATGACAGCTCATCTTTTCCTGTGGAAAAGTTCCCCTTGGGGGTAGACTATTTGTTCTACCTCTTCTTCTTTGAGGAATGTTAGGCCCAGGGTTGGAGAAAGCAATGGCAGCCCATTCCAGTACTCTTGCCTGGAAAATCCCATGGGCAGAGGAGCCTAGTGGGCTGCAGTCCATGGGGTTGTGAAGAGTCAAACACGACTGAGGGACTTCACTTTCATGCATTGGAGAAGGAAATGGCAGCCCACTCCAGTGTTCTTGCCTGGAGAACCCCAGGGATGGCAGAGCCTGGTGGGCTGCCGTCTATGGGGTCGCACAGAGTCGTACATGACTGAAGCTAATTAGCAGCAGCAGCAGACCCGGGGTCAGGAAGGCCAAGATTCAGGGCCCAGGGGGGGTCCAAGAGGAGACATGAATATGCATAGGTCCTGCCGAGAATGAAGATTCCCGGATTGGTGCAGTTATTTGTGCTGTTCCAGAGAACCCAAGTGGAACAGAAAGAGGGAGCAGAGTTTGTAAGACCAGTGTAGTTGGGACTAGAGTAGTTAATAAAGGTTAGGTTTGAAGAGGCTGAGAGTAGGACGTTGTCAGAGACTGGCCCAATGAGTGGTGTAGATTTTTGTTGGGAAGGGGAGGTATAGTTGCCCTGTAAGAGCCAGATTGCAAGTAAAGGAATTGCTACGTGCGGTGAGGGAGACAGTGACATGAATATTCAACACTGGGATGTCTGTTGTGTGTACTGGAAGAATTGAAAGGAAGAGTTGAGAAGGCAGGTAAGGTGTTGGTTACTAGAGGGAGGTTTTAGGAGAGTCCATAACTGGGAAAGGAGGTCTAGGCGTTCATAAGGCTCAGGGTTCGCCTGTAACTGGGAATTTATGTTCTTTATGACTTGTTCTTGGTTCTTTTCCCGATTTTGATCTAGTACCCTGCCCCCGTCTGACTACCCGCAATGGGTAATGGGATAGAAACATATGTTTTCTTCCATTTGGCTTATGGCAGGTACTCTCAAAACTCCCTCTCTTTTGTACTTTAACAGTGAGTAGGGATTTGGACTTCCTGCCCCCGAGGTTCATGGTGCATGGTTTTGGAGCTGTATTATAACATGAAGAATGTGCATAGTAATAAATGTCTGAGTAGGGGCAGGGAGTAGCCAGAAGGCTGGGGAGTGCAGCAAAGATAAGGAGCAGAGGAGTCATGGGCTGTTAGTTAGGCAGTACAGAGAAAATAGCACCCTAGGAGTAGAACACAGCTAGCAACAGAGGTGATACCCATGGAAAGACGAAGGCTAGGTGGCCAGTCCTGAGGGGAGACAGTTACTAGTCCTATAGAAAGGATTAAGATTAAGAGTGCAGTTATAGTTAGAGAGACAGGGAGAGGCCTGTCAGGGCAAGGGGCAAAAGGCCTCAAGTTGGTGGTTGTTTGAATCTGAGGAGGAACAGTGTTCATTAGGATGTAGAATGATGTAGAGAATGAGAGTAAATAAATCAATTTCATCTGGAGTCAGGTTGTAGAAGGTTCCCTGGAGCCACAGTTGAGACACAAGTGTAGTCAAGTCTTTGAAGGAGGTTCCTGTCAGGGCGCTGGTCCAGAGGTCTTGCAGTAGTTGGGTCAGGAACAGTTGTAGCTTGAAGAGAGTTCAGGTCATTCAATCTCTTCTTGGATGGTTGACAGAAGTTGTCGCTGGGTGAATTTTAAGGAGGTAGGTCCTGTGAGGGAGACCTGATAGGTGTCATTTAAGGAAGGCAGCTCAGTATTTGAGGTGACCTGTTTTAGGCGAGAGAGGAGTATGCAGGAGGTGACCTTCTCAAGTTTAGCTGCAGCTAGCGTAAGGAGGATGATTTTGAATGGTCCCTGCCACTTTGGGGTTAGGTCACCCTGGGGACTATCAGACAGATAGACCATGTCCCCAGTTTGTAAAGGGGGCAGGGAGGCTTGGGGGTCAGGGGCAGGCAAGTTGTAGTTGATGTATTTCCAGAGGGCATTGTGGAGTTCTGCCAGCAGAGGGGAGTGTAGGAAGCTTGGTATGGGAGGAAGTTCAGGGGAAGTCCAGGAGGGAGCGTGGGCCTTCCATACATCATCCCAAAGGGGCTCAGCCTCAGGGGCTTTCTGAGGAGAAAGCCCGTATTCTGAGTAGAACAATTGGCAAAAGTTTAGTCCAATTCAGATGTACCTCGAGGGTTAGTTTTGTAAGGGTTTCTTTGGTTATTCTATTCATCCTTTCTACCTTTCCTGAGGACTGGGGACAGTGTGGAATATGAAATTTTCAGGGTATCTGTAAGAATTGGACAAGTTGTTGGGTGACTTTGGACATAAATTCCAGGCCATTATCAGACTGTAGGGATGAAGGTAGGCCAGACCTGGGGATAATTTCTGTGAAGAGGATTTGGGTCCTGGTGAGGGCTCTTTTGTTTGTAGTGGGAAATGCTTCTCAGTTCAGTTCAGTTCAGTCACTCAGTCGTGTCCGACTCTTTGCGACCCCATGAATCGCAGCACACCAGGCCTCCCTGTCCATCACCAACTTCCGGGGTTTACTCAAACTCATGCCCATCGAGTCGGTGATGCCATCCAGCCATCTCACCCTCTGTCATCCCCCTCTCCTCCTGCCCCAAATCCCTCCCAGCATCAGGGTCATTTCCAATGAGTCAACTCTTCGGATGAGGTGGCCAAAGTATTGGCGTTTCAGCTTCAGAATCAGTCCTTCCAATGAACACCCAGGACTGATTTCCTTCAGGATGGACTGGTTGGATCTCCTTGCAGTCCAAGGGACTCTCAAGAGTCTTCTCCAACACCACAGTTCAAAAGCATCAATGCTTCAGTGCTCAGCTTTCATCACAGTCCAGCTCTCACATCCATACATGAACACTGGAAAAACCATAGTCTTGACTAGACAGAACATTGCTGGCAAAGTAATGTCTCTGCTTTTTAATACGCTATCTAGGTTGGTCATAAATTTCCTTCCAAGGAGTAAGTGTCTTTTCATTTCATGGCTACAGTCACCATCTGCTGTGATTTTGGAGCCCAAAAACATAAAGTCTGACACTGTTTCCATTGTCTCCCCATCTATTTCCCATGAGGTGATGGGACAAGATGCCATGATATTAGTTTTCTGAATGTTGAGTTTTAAGTCAACTTTTTCACTCTCCTCTTTCACTTTCATCAAGAGGCTTTTTAGTTCCTCTTCACTTTCTGCCATAAGGGTGGTTTCATCTGCATATCTGAGGTTATTGATATTTCTCCTGGCAATATGGATTCCAGCATGTGCTTCTTCCAGTCCAGCATTTCTCATGAGGTACTCTGCATATAAGTTAAATAAGCAGGGTGACAATATACAGCCTTGATGTACTCCTTTTCCAGTCTGTTGTCTGAACCAGTCTGTTGTCCCATGTCCAGTTCTAACTGTTGCTTCCTGATCTGCATTCAGCTTTCACAAGAGGCAGGTCAGGTGGTCTGGTATTCCCATCTCTTTCAGAATTCTCCACAGTTTATTGTGATCCACACAGTTGAAGGCTTTGGTATAGTCAATAAAGCAGAAATAGATGTTTTCCTGGAACCCTCTTGCTTTTTCGATGATCCAGCAGATGTTGGCAATTTGATCTCTGGTTCCTCTGCCTTTTCTAAAGCCAGCTTGAACATCTGGAAGTTCTCGGTTCACGTATTGCTGAAGCCTGGCTTGGAGAATTTTGAACATTACTTTACTAGAGTGTGAGATAAGTGCAATTGTGTGGTAGTTTGAGCATCCTTTGGGATTGTCTTTCTTAGGGATTGAAATGAAAACTGACATTTTCCAGTCCTGTGGCCACTGCTGAGTTTTCCAAATTTGCTGGCATAGTGAGTGGAGCACTTTAATAGCATCATCTTTCAGGATTTGAAATAGCTCAACTGGGATTCCATCACCTCCACTAGCTTTGTTTGTACTGATGCTTTCTAAGGCCCACTTGACTTCACATTCCAGGATGTCTGGCTCTAGGTGAGTGATCACACCATTGTGATTATCTGGGTTGTGAAGATCTTTTTTATACAGTTCTTCTGTGTATTCTTGCCACCTCTTCTTAATATCTTCTGCTTCTGTTAGGTCCATACCATTTCTGTCCTTTATTGAACCCATCTTTGCATGAAATGTTCCCTTGATATCTCTAATTTTCTTGAAGAGATCTCTGGTCTTTCCCATGCTGTTGCTTTCCTCTATTTCTTTGCAGGTCGCTGAGGAAGGTCGCTGAGGAAGGCTTTCTTATCTCTCCTTGCTATTCTTTGGTACTCTGCATTCAAATGGGAATATCTTTCCTTTTCTCCTTTGCTTTTCACATGTCTTCTTTTCACAGCTATTTGTAAGGCTTCCTCAGACAACCATTTTGCTTTTTTGCATTTCTTTTCCATGGGGATGGTCTTGATCCCTGTCTCCTATACAATGTCACAAACTTCCATCCATAGTTCATGAGGTTCTCTGTCTCAGATCTAGTCCCTTAAATCTATTTCTCACTTCCACTGTATAGTCATAAGGGATTTGATTTAGGTCATACCTGAATGGTCTAGTGGTTTTCCCTACTTTCTTCAGTTTAGGTCTGAATTTGGCAATAAGGAGTTGCCAAGATCTGAGCCACAGTCAGCTCCTGGTCTTTTTTTTTTTTTTTGCTGACTGTATAGAGCTTCTCCATCTTTGGCTGCAAAGAATATAATCAATCTGACTTCAGTGTTGTCCATCTGGTGATATCCATGTGTAAAGTCTTCTCTTGTGCTGTTGGAAGAGGGTGTTTGCTATGAGCAGTGCATTCTGTTGGAAAAACTCTATTAGCCTTTGCCTTGTTTCATTCCGTACTCCAAGGCCAAATTTTCCTGTTACTCCAGGTGTTTCTTGACTTCCTACTTTTGCATTCCAGTCCCCTATAAAGAAAATGACATCTTTTTTTGGGTATTAGTTCTAAAAGGTCTTGTAGGTCTTCATAGAACCGTTCAACTTCAGCTTCTTCAGCATTACTGGTTGAGGCATAGGCTTGGATTTCCGTGCTATTGAATGGTGTGCCTTGGAAACGAACAGAGATCATTCTGTCGTTTTTGAGGTTGCATCCAAGTACTGCATTTCGGACTCTTTTGTTGACTATGATGGTTTCTCCATTTCTTCTAAGGGATTCCTGCCCTTCTACTCATCTTGAAAAGGTGTCCACAAGGACCAGGAGGTATCTGACACTCCAGACTGGGGGCATATGAGTAAAGTCTATCTGCCAATCCTGGGCTGGGAGGCTGCCTCACATTTGATGGGTTGAAAAGGATGTCAGTTTAAGGTTGGAATTGGGGTTAGTACATTGACATGTTTGACAGAGAGGGTAAGGTTATTTAAATATTGTTGGTCAGCATTGGATATAGGGAAGTGGTTATGGAGGAACTGTTGGAGTGTCTTGGACAAGAGATGAAAAAAGTGAGTGTAGATAAGAGATGATTTCTCTGGTGGTGGGAGGGTCAGGTGGAGTCAGAGCTAAGATGACAGAGGACTGGAGGGAAGGATGGGACAGTGCTGTTTCCTTTGCCTTCTGGTCTGTAGCATTGTTGTAGGCTGATATGAGATTTCCCTTTTGATGACCCCTACAGTGGAGGATGGTGGCTTTGTTTAGTAAGAGTGCTGTCTCTAGAAGTTTGTGGGTCAGGTCTGAATTAATAACGGTGGATCCCTTTTGGGTTAGGAAACCTCTTTCTCTCCATATTAGGATGTTTGACTGAAGTATGTTATAGGCATATTTGAAGTCTGTGTGGATGTTAACCCTTAGATTTTTAGCCAGAGTTAAAGCTCTGGTGAGAGCTATCAGTTCTGCCTGTTGGGAGGTGGTGTGAGGTGGCAGAGGTGAAGCTTCATTTGTCTGGGTTCCAAGATTTGACGAAGGTTCCCCTGGATGATAGCATGTCCTGTTGCAAAGGGTGAGGATTTTTGAGAGCTGCCATCAACGAATCAGTGTGGGGTGTCTGGGTCTAGGATGGGCTGATCTGTTAAATGTTGGAAGGGGTTTAGGGTTAGATCTACTATTAGGCTGCAGCTATGTAGGAGGGAGTCTGTTGTAGAGGACATGGGTAATAAGCTGGCGGGGTTAAGGGGAGAGCAGGGGGAGAATGAGAGCTGAGGGTCAAGGAGAAAAGCATGTAGGAGTGTAGGACCTTTACCCTGGAAGGGGGGAGGGAGAGGAAAGCCCAATATGATAGTACGTCTCAGAAGGTGTGTGGAGAACAGACTGTTAAAGGGGAATGTCTAGAGAGTTTATTTGCTTTGGGTACGAGGGCTGTGACAGCAGCCATGGCCTATATACAGGGAGGCCACCCCTTGGTCACCATGTCAAGCTGTTTTGATAGTTAGGCTATGGGAGTCCAGGTGTCTCCAGCCCGCTGACATAGAAGTCCCAGGGCCTGTCCTTGGTTGGAATGTACAAAGAGAAAGAATGGTCTGGTGTGATCTGGCAGGTGAAGAGTTGGCATTCAGAGGAGGCTCTGGGTGAGCTGGCGAAGAGGATTGGCCAGCAAGGAGGGATTAAACAAGGGCTCATCCAGACATCCTTTAGTTGCCTCATAGAGCAGCTTTGCAATGAGGGAGAAGTTAGGGATCCAGATATGGAAAAAATTTAGGAGGCTGAGGATAGACAGGAGTTGCCTTTTCGTTTTTGGAAGTGGACAGTTAATTAAGGTCTGGATTCTATCTGGGAGAATAATTCTTTGTTGATGGGATATGGAGAGCCCCAGGTAGGTGATGTTTGTCTGGCCTATTTGGGCCTTAGATTGGGATAACCGATAACCCCAGGATCCCAGGGCTCCAGGGAGTTTGGCAGTATGTTGGAGGCAGAGTTTTCAGGTTGGGCTACAAAGGAGGAGGTCATCTACATATTGGAGGAGAGGACTTGGGGCTATGTCGAGTGTCTGTAGGTTGTTTTGTAAAGCCTATCCAAAAAAGTGGGGACTGTCTCTGAACCCCTGGGGGTGGGGGGGGACTGTCTGTGTTAGTTGTTGGGAAACGTGAGCCTTGGGGTCTTGCCAGGTGAAGGCAAAAAGGGGTTGGGAGAGGGGGTGGAGGGTGGTGGTGAAAAAGGCGTCTTTGAGATCTAATACCGTGAAGTGGGTTGCAGTCAGGGGTATGGTAGACAGAAGGGTGTAAGGGTTAGGGACTACTGGGAATGTTGACCTGATGGCCTCATTGACTTTTTGCAGATCCCGGACCAGTCTCCAAGAGGTTGGTCCCTTATTTACTGCCAGAATAGGGATGTTGTGTGGTGAATGGGTAGGAATTAGGATAGAGGATTGAAGAAGAGGTCTATGATAGGCTTAAGTCCCTTGTGGGCCTCCGGGGTGTGGGAGTATGTTGTTGGGTGATTATAGTCGAGGGGTCTTTTAGGGTAATGTGGACTGGGGTATGATGTTTGGCTATGGATGGGTGATCAGTGTCCCAGACTTGGGGGTCTAAGGCGAGTAGATGCAAGGGAAGGTCAGGGGTGAGGGATAGGGACTGTCCAGGTGCCATCTGTATGCAGAATATAGAGACTGTATCGAGGTGGGGTATGGTAATAAAGACCCTCAATTTGGATAATAAATCTCTCCCTAGGAGTGCCATCAGGCACTGAGGCATTATGAGGAATGAGTGTATAAGGGTCGATTTTCCAAATTGACAGAGTAAATAATGGAGGGCTGATTTTTGGCCTTAGGGGAACTCCAGAGACCCCCTTGATTGTGAGTTCTGAGTCTTGAGTTGGGCCAGAGTAGGAAGTTAAGAGAGAGAAAGTGGCTCCAGCGTCTACTGTAAAAGAGGGCTTTTTCTGGCACTACCCCGTCTACCCTAAGTTCGGAGCTTGTGTTTGTGACACGGGCTGGGAGGCTGGAACCCTGGCCCCATCATTGGAACAACTCTCATAGAGTTGGGATGGGGTTCTGGGGAGAAGTGAGGATCTCCCCAGAGGTGCCAGGGCATCCCTGTGGACGTTCCACTCTCCAGGTCTGGGAGGTGGGGACCTCCCCAGAGGTGCCAGGGCGTCCCTGGGGACAGTCCATCTTCCAGCATCCCCACTGGCCACGGGTTGGACATACTTTTGTGGGGGGCTGCGGGCTTGGGCATGCCTTTGCCAAGTGTCCTGACTGGTTGCATTGGAAACAGTGTCCAGTGAGGGGGTGGGGGTGGGGGGCGGTGTCTTAAGCCCCGTTCTGGGATGACTTGGGCCAGGCTGATCTCTTCCCTTAATTGCTGCTGCCAAAAAGGCATATTTAGCTTTTCTCTCACGTTCTTTTTCTCTCTTAGCCTCCTCCTCTCTATTATTGAACACCTTGAAGGCTACTTCTAGAAGGTCTCTTTGTGGGGGAGGCTCAGGGCTCTTTTCTAGTTGTCGAAGCTTGCATCTGATGTCAGGGGCAGACTGGCTGATGAATTGAACTTGAAGGTAGAGTAACCCAGCAGGGGTAGTGATATCTAGGTTGGTATACTTCTGGACTGCCTCTGTGAAGTGTGCCAAGAATAAGGCTGGATTTTCATCTGCCCCTTGGGTGGGTTCTCTGAATTTATCATAATTTACATGGATATGAGTATTTTTCTGCATTCCTTCTAAAATGCAAGTAATCATATGATTGAATCTCCTGATATCTGGGTCACCGAGCTAGTAACTCCAGTGGGAATCTAACTGAGGCACCACCTCATCAGCAACTGGGCTATCCCAGTCTTGGTTATGTAAATCACAGCATGGGTTAGAGTTAGGGTTAGGGTGTTGGTTGGTTATGTAAATCATAGCATGGGCTTTTGCCACCAGGTACAGTCTTTTTCATCTGGGGTGAGAGTGGCATTTAGGATATAATATACGTCACTCCATGTGAGGTTATAGGCCTGGGAAAAACTCAGGAATTCTTTTCTGTATCTGGCAGGATTTTCAGAAAATGATCCTAACTTTCCTTCTATCTGGCTCATATCTGACAATGAAAATGGCAAATGGACTCAGGTGGGGCCCTCTGGCCCTGCCACCTATCTCAGGGGAAAAGTGTTGGGTACTTGACCGTGTGGCGTGGGGGGGAGGGAGAAAGGGGGGAAGGGGAGTCAGGGAGATGGGGTAGCGGGGTCGAGGGGGAGTCAGGAGAGGTTTGGGGGCCAGTAGGTGAGTTGGATGAAGGGGAAGGAGAGGGTTGGTGGGGTGGCGGGTAGGGAGGGGTCTTGTCCACGGGGTCGAACTCCGGGGGTGCGAAAGGTCACAGTCTGCAGTTAGTTGAGGAAGAAGAGCCCTTTTCCTTGGGAGGCAAGGTGCATAGAAGGACCTCATGGGTGGAGCAGGCCTGGCATAGGGAGGGCCTGCTCCGAAGGGCCCAAAAGGCTTGGACACATGGGATCTCTGACCACTTCCGTTTAAGGAAGTCGGTGAGATTTTGAAGAATGTTAAAGTCAAAGTGCTGACTTCAGACCAGTGGTCCTGATGATCTAATTGGTATTGAGGCCAAATCTGTGTACAGAGTTGTTTTAAGTGGTTAGCTTTGAGTTCAGTGAGTGAGAGTGGTTTGAGATTTTTGAGAACACAGATTAGAGGGGAATCTTTTGGGACAGATTGGCCAGACCCCATAATTGAAAGGCAAGCAGAGGCTCCTATTGGGAGCTCGAGTCTTCACCTGTAGTCGCAACAGGAGTTATGAGAAGAGAGCTCTGTGTTGAGCTGGAGCACCCCCACCATTGCCTACAGAGTGGCCCTGGGCCAGGGGTCCCCAGGACCCAGAGAGGACTGAATTCTAGGGCACCTCTAGAACACTGTCCAGATCTTACCTTAATCTAGGGGCCGGCTTGAGTGGAGTGTTGCATGTAGAGCAGTTGAATGGCAAGAGTTCCCTATTCCGGAGGTCATCAGAGAGAGAGAGAGGGGAAGGGGGTAGAGCCGAGACCAGGGGATACCACCAACAAAGCCTTAGCACAAGGCTTGCACCACTCACGAAGGCACTAGGCGTCCCCGAGGGGAACTTATGAGCCTTGGCAGAGAAGAGAGCTCGGGGATGTTCGCCCTCCCAGACTCTGGGAAAAGGGAAAACAATGAGAGGGAGGGAGAGTGAGAGAGTGAGAGAGAGTGAGATGAGTGCCTCACCCCCTCCTGGGTTTTGGCACCAAGAATGTAAGGTATAGTTCGGGCCGAGGCAGAAAAGGAAAGACGACCTCCACAGAAGTAGGTTACCTTTATTCAGGCAAAGAGGGGCAACAGTCAGCCTAACGATCAGGCTGAGCACCGAGAGGGATCAGGGAGGCTCCATATTTATAGGGAGATTTGAGGAAGCGATAAAGGAAAAGTTAATCAGGCAGGATGTTTTGGGTATTCTTTAGTTGAGATGGCATTTGTAGTTGGGCAGGGGGTGATGAGTCTTCTGGGCAGGTGTAGAGGTTGGAAGGTTTCTGGGCAGGTGTAGGGGGTGGAAGGTTTCCAGGCAGGGGGTGATAAGTCCCAGATAAATGCAACCGGCCTGGAGCATCAGAGCAGGACCTAAAGTTCAGTTTTGTTTTCTCCAAAGTTAGATAATTCAGCAAGGGCCTTTGAGACTGTTGTTTTCTTTTCCAGGCCCAAAAGACTCCTTCATTACCTACATTCTTTACATGACTCCTTATGACTAATACAAAAGAACAGATCATTTCAGAATTATATTTATATTGCTTATTAAAAGAGCCTACTGCTTTTTTTCCCCTGCCTTCTTAATTTTCCTAACACTGCTTCTTTCATTCTGTTGTTATTCATTCTGTCAAGTTAGATTAGTTAAAACCCTACCTATTTTTTCAAGCCTTACCAAGTGTGCCTCTTTTCTTTGTGTTAGCCTACAAGCATTATTACAGTGTTTATCACATTCTAATTTTGTGTCTGTGAATGTCTATTCAGCACTGCTAATTATGTGTCATGTACTCTTTAAGTGTCTTTTCAGCATGCTCTCAGTTAAATATTTACTTCATGTTTTCCCTGATATTCTCAATTAATTTGTTCATAACTTAAAGGCAAAGATGATCACATCTGATTCACTTAGGAATAGTCTATGTTTTCTTGATCTAAGTTTGATATATATACTTGCTAAATAAATCCAAATTCCTGAAAGAAATGTTTCTTATACCATAAAGGAAAAATAAACTCTCAATTCTCTTATTCCGTCATCTAATGTCACTGTCCTTCTCAAGTATAAGTCTGCTTGAAATTGCTACCTCTGTTTCTTCTCCACTTCCATCATAGAAATGAGAATGTGTAAGTAATAGCAAAGAGTTTTTATAGGAGTCTTATATAAAAAAGCAAGTACTTGTGACCCAAGGGCCACTACATCACTAGTGAAATGAATTCACAGATTGCCTGGGTAAATGATGGAAGAATTTTCTTTCTCAGGTTCACGTTAAACTACAATCAGAAAATATTTCCTTAAATCAATCAATAAAAGCTCTTGAAGTCAAATCTGGTCTCTGGACCCTGACACTGAATTAAACACTAGAGACAGAGCTTTGGGTGAAGTGGAAAATAATAGCTTTATTTTTCTTTGCCATGGAAAAGGGGGCCACAGCAGGCCAATTCTCTCAAAACTGTGTGTCCCACCCCAGAGGGCCTGGTGAGGAGTTTATAGTCCAGGCATAGGATTGCTGATAAGGATCAAGGTGTGTGTAGGGCCTGCAATCCTTCAACCCAGAGATCATCTGGAGTCAGGTGATGATGGGCAAACTGTGACCCCTAGAATGCAGAGTACTTCACCAAGTCTCCCATTTGGTGGGGATTTGATTCTGCAGAAGAGCTCAGAGATAATGTTATGTATATCACTTGACAAGGAGCCAAAATATCCTGCCCCCAAAGCTATACTATTGTTCCTTGGTGGCTCCTCCCTTGTCTCAGCATCCTCTCCCTTCCTTGATTAGCAACTATTTGAACCTGGCCTTTGGAACTCAGAAAAAGAAACACAAAAGGGCTTTTGTGCCCAGGAGCCACATAGGGTCCTGCTTGGTTTCCATCTTTGCATTTTCAATATATAAGGTGAGATAAAACAATTTTATCACTCAGCAGAAAGTCATTGTGAAAAGTGATCTGGTCTCTGTGTCAAATACCTTGGCTCTGGTGAAGGTTCTGTTGCTAACCAGTTATATGGCCTTAGGCATGAAACTTAGCCTTTGCTCCATATCAGCATCTCCATCTAAAGTGAAGATGTTAGATTCAATCATCTCTAAATTCCTTCCAGCTATGGTAGATGCTATAAAAAGGAACTTTCTTATTACTGAGTTGTAAACTGCCCTTCTGTTGCTGAAATTATATCTCCATTTCTTCAACTCTAAATATCTATGCTGTTTTTATAAATATGTTAAACTTATGTACTCCTTTCTATACAATATATGTTTCAGCATATTTATTTTCAGAAATGTGTCAGTTTTTTTGAACTGTTTAAGCTGAATAAGTAGTATTCTCATAAGGTAGTGAAGGAAAAAAGAAAAGATGGCCAACTTTTCTTGTTCTCTGCTGAAACTCATCAAGGCTGAATGGTCAGAATAGCAGGACATTTACATAATTAATTTCCTTTATTATTTAAATCACCCTAACAATTGCTTTAGAATAACAGTCATTTGGCACATCTCACTTTTAGGCTACAGTTTCATTGAGATGTAAATATGGAAACTCCATTCATTAAAAGCACAGTGCAGAACCAATTGGTGCAGTAGCCCATTATGAAACAAGAATGGAGACAGGGGACCTGGACAAGGCAGCACAATGAACCTGTCTTTCTGTCTTTTTCATCATATGAATTTGAAGGATGGAAATTATTTAGAAAAAAACATGGAGAAGTGTTCGAAATATTTTACCTCAAAATTCCTTGTATCTTTTCTCTTTGATTAAAACTTTGGGATACCCCTTCTATAGTTTCAGATATTTAATTATGTGGGCCATAAAATCTGTGATCTGTGGCTAATAAAATGATGTGGCTAATAAAATGATATAGCTAATTAAATGTTACATTGACAATTTGATTTGCTAGAAATAACTTAGGATCTGTTCTTTATTACATATATTTAGAGAAAACTGAATAAATAGTAAAGGTTTCCCATAGAGATAGTACCTCTGAATATTCAGAAAAATTCCTTTAAAAAGTAAATGAGCCATGAATACTTTACTCATCAGTATATGTAAAGAAAAAGGAAAACACACATTACACCCATACCCATAGTTAATGATCTAGGGGAGATTCTGAATTATAAAATTACCAAATCAACTCCCTCATTAACATCCCTTGGATAATAGTTCATAGCTTTATACTTACAGATAAAATTAGACTTCTTATCAATATTATTATTAACTAGTTTTGTTTTGTTTTGTTTTTCTAAAATTCAATGACTAAGCCACTTGGTTAATAGCATGTTGTTTTACTTCTGATTTTATTCCATCTCAAACTCTATATCAGCCCTCTTTTTTGGGACATGTTATAAAATCATGTGTATACTCAAATATACAATGATGAACTATATTTGAAGAATCAACTAACTGTACTTAGCAGCCAATCAGAAGGAAACCATGCTCTGCTCAGTGTAGTCTGAAGGCATATGAAAATATTGGCCCAATTCTAAGATTCTGGTATCTGTTTGATAACTGAGAACTCATAGTATAGAAGAATTACAATTTGTAGCGAAAATTCTGAAGTTCTGCCTTTTCATAGAACCAAGTATCTGAAAGCTTCCCTGGCGGTTCAGTGGTAAAGAATCCATCTGCCAATGTAGGACATGTGGATTTGATCCCTGGGTTGGGAAGATCCCATGGAGAAAGGAATGGCAACCTGCTCCAGGATTCTTGCCTGGGAAGTGCCATGGACAGAGGAGCCTGGTGGGTTACAGTCTATGGGACTGCAGAAGAGTCAGACACAACTCAGCAAATAAACATCTGAAAAGAAGCAGAATATGCCCCCCTAAAATATATCATTTTGGTGTATTGATTAGTTTGAATTAAATTTATTTATAAAACGACCAGTACTTGCAGGACACTCTGACTCTCCTTTGTCCCTTTGAAAGCTGGGGATTAATCTCCCAGAAGACAGACACCTTACAAATATACCAGAATGCATTCCTTGTTCCAGGATGGTAGTCAGAATCAGTATCACTGGAAATAAGGAAGTAGAGCCAGAAAGCCATAAACAAACCATCTTACTGTCAGGCGAGTGTAATTTCCTCAGTTCTGTCTCGTCTCAACAAAAATTTGAAGCGACAGACATTAAAGCCCTTGGCGCATCATAACTCTTGGACAGACCGTGTTATAGCCCTCGATTCTCAAATAGACCGTGTTATAGCTCTTAGACAGATCAATGTTACAGCTCAGTTTTATTTAGAAAATGGCAGGAAAATACATCCTTGAAGTGTGAGGGCATGCCAACCCAAAGACACGAGAAGGAGAGAGAGAGAGAACATGCGTACATGCGTGGGAGAGAGGGAGCCCCAGCCCTTTGGCTCCTCTTTTTATACGTTTTTTCCTCCCCCTGGGCCTGCCCTATGTAAGTTGGGCTAGCCAGGAGTGCTGTTTGTTCTACCTGAGGTCCTCACTCCATTCCTCAGACCATCCTTTGGCCTTCTTTTGTTCTATTTTCATGGGCTTTTCTCTTCCTTGTCTTTTAGCCACCGCCATTTTGGACTCCTGTTTCCTATTCTAACTACCTAACATTCCCCCCTCAAGAGATGGGAGGCCCGATTCTTTGGGAATAGGGGCGTCGAGGTCTTTCTGGCTACTTCTTCCTGAACTGGGATGGCGAGGAGTATTAGGCCTCCCCCTCTTGCTAGTCTCAGGCCTCAGAATCCTTATGGTGGTGTCCATCTAAGGTGGGTGATATTTTCCGCGGTTGGCTGCAGTTTTATATATCCTTGTTGAACTGGCTCTGCATGTTGTAGCTTGTTGACCTGGTGGCAGAGGCTTAGCTTCTATGGTCTCAAAATTGGAGGCGACTGCTTATACGACCCTTATTTTTCCATTGAAGACAAAGCTGCTTCCATCAGTGTACCAGATTTCCTCAGGATTGGTCAGAGGATCTTCCAACAGTCCCTCTCCGGGTTTTGGCCAGTGGTCCAAGGTCTCTAGGCAAGCGTGAAAGGCAAGAGAGCCCTCAGGGGTAGGCAGGAGCGTGGCTGAGTTAAGAACCTCACAAGGGGATATAGTGAGGCCTGGATTTTCCATCAACACTACTTGATATCTGAGGATTCTTTGATCAGACATCCATAAATGGCCTCTCCCATTTAGGAGTTGTTTCACTTGGTGGCTGGTAAAAATGGTTAGTTTGCCCCCAAAAGAGAATTTTAAAGCATCATCCATCAAGATTGCAATAGCTGCAAGATTTAAAAGGCAGGGAGGCCAGCCTTGGGCAGTGGGTCAAGCCTCTTAGATAAGTAAGCTACAGGCTGGGACTCAGATGCCAACCTTTGAGTTAACACTCCCAAGGCTATCCCCTCTTTCATGGACATAAAGTTGGAATGCTTTTTCCGGGTCTGGCAACCTCAAGGCAGGTACCTGAGTTAAGGCTTGTTTTAGTATAGCCTCCACCTGCTTTTGAAGAGTTCCCCACATCAGTGGGATTGAATCATCCTGTCCCTTTAAGCTTTCATATAAGGGCTGGGCAATTAGACCATAGCTGGGTATCCAGATTCTACATACCCAGTTAGTCCCACGAAAGCTCGCAATTGTTTTCGAGTTGTGGGGGAGGGCAACTGGAGGATTCCTTGTACCCAATCAAAAGGACAGACTCCTGGACCCATGTGTAATCTGAACTCCCAGGTAAGTGACATTTGTCTCGACCATCTGTGCCTTAGCATGGGAGACTTTATATCCTTTCTCTGCCAAAAAGTTTAGAACCTGAATTGCATGTTGTTGGACATTTTTTTCATCTGGAGAGCAGATTAGTAAGTCGTCTATGTATTGTAATATTTACCCATTAAGTCCTAGGTTCAGATCTGGGAGATCCCATCTAAAAGCCTGCCCAAACAGATGGGGGCTATCTCTCAACCCCTGAGGTAATACTGTCTAAGTCATCTGTTGTTGTTTTTCTTCTGGGGCCTCCCACTCGAAGGCAAAAATATATTGGGATTGTTTAGCCAGTGGTATGCAAAAATAAAAATAAATAAAAAATGCATCTTTGAGATCCAAGACTGTAAACCACTTGGAACTGGGTGGGATTTCTCCCAGGATTACATAGAGATTGGGTACTGTGGGATGGAGGGGGACTACAGCTTCATTTATGATCTGAGATCTTGAAACATTCACCAGATTCTGTCCTTTTTCTTTATTGAAAGGCTTGGGGTGTTACATGGTGAATTGGTGGGAACCAATAGCCCACAAGCAAGGAATGTATTTATTAAAGGCTGTAGTCCTTCCCAAGCCTCTCTTTTGAGGGTATATAGTTTCCAGTTAGGAAACCGAGTGGGATCTTGGAGGACAGTGATGACTGGTTCAGTTTGGTGGGCTTGTCCAGGAGTCCCCTGGTCCCACAACTGCGGGTTAATTTTGTCCTCCCATGGTTTTTTGTCCCTCTCTATTGGAGAGGGTGTAATGGGATTTTCAGTAGTAACCAGAAGCTGTATGGCTCTAAGGGTTGAAAAGCTTTCCATCACAAGGGTGGTCCCCAGTTTAGTGAGTATATGTCTTCCAAATAATGGTAGGACACTCAGGGACCACCAGAAACTGGTGGGAAAGTATTTGTTCATCTCAGCAACAAAGAAATGCTAGGGTGAATTTTTAGTAGTTGTTTTTCCTGTAGCACTCAAAATGGTACAGGTTTGGGAGGAGAAGGCTCCGGAGTAGGAGATCAGGACAGAGTAGGTAGCCCCTGTGTCAACCAAGAAATTCTCGGACCTACCTGCCATGTCCAGTCGCACCCTTGGCTCCAGCCCTGTGATGGTTATCTGTGACAGGCGGGCTGGTTGGAGCAGGCCGCTTCAGTCCTGTTGAACCACCGTGAAGGAAGGCTTGGCGCTTGACCTCAGGGCTCTTGGGTCCCGAGAGCAGAGTGCCATCCAAAGTCCCAGTTGATGGCATTTGTAGTAAGCTGTTTATGAGACTTGTCATGGTTTGGACACTCTCTGGCCCAATGTCCCGCCTGTCTACAGATTAGGCATTTGCCTCATGCCTTGTCCTTTAAGGATTCAGGGTTTGTCATAGGGCTTCCCTGGAGGGCGGCCAGCATCTGGGCATGCCTTGTCTCTCTCCTTCTCTCCCTCTCCTGGGCCTTGGTCTCCTTCTCCTGTTCTCTGTTATAAAAGGTATTGGTGGCTGTCTGGACCATCTCATCTAGAGGCAGCAGGGTCCTACTGCTGTAGCTGTTGTAACTTTATTCTGATATCTGATGCACATTGAGGCAGGAATTTGTCCTTTAAAATCACTTGTCCCTCGTAAGAGTCTAAGTCCAGATTGGTGAACTTTTGGAAGGTCTCTTTTTAGTCTTTCCCAAAAGGCAATGGGGTTCTCATTGGGCTCCTGTGTTATTGCTGAGACTGGGCACAGTCCCACAAGTAATAGGCGTCCTTCTATTTCCATGGGTGGACTTCCTTAGGGGTGAGTCTTTCTGAAGCTTATCTTACCCAGTTCTGTTGCAGCCTGAGAGCCAGGCATCCCCGGGTCAGGGTGCAGATCCCCAGGCAGGCTGAGGCATGACAGCCTCCTGGAGATCAAATCCCCGGGCAGATTGAAGCAGGTTGGCCTCCCAAGAATTGAGTCCCTGGGCAGGTCAACGCGTGACAGTCTCCTGGGACCCCTGGACTGGCAGATCCCCAAACAGGTTGAGGCATGACAACCTTTCAAGGACAAGATCCCTAGGCAGATCACGGTCCCCGGACTGGAGTTGGGTGTCCCCAAGGTCCCCAGTGTGACCAGGGCTGGGTAGGATTAAGGGTTTGTAATTTTAACTCATTGCCAGTTTGTTCACCACAGATGGGAATAGATACCATGATGTAAAGCAATCCAAGCCTGTGCCCTGAGACTGGGAAACAGTGAAACAGTCATAAGTCTTATCCTCTTACTGCTCTAAGGGATTGTAAGTCATATTTCCTCTCTTAGTCCTCCATAAGAGCAGATTAGAGTGTCTCCAATGGTAAATATTTCGTTTTGTCATAGACCCACTTTAGGTAATAACAGAAGTAATGATAAAGGAGTGGGTTATCTGGCCTTGTTAGGGGTATTAAGGTATGTTAATAATAGACTGGGTGGAGCAACGTTGCCTACAAGGGGGCAGGGTCCTGATAGTAGGAGTTAGTAATTGGCTTAAGAACAAATTTGTTAAGAGGCAACAGACCAGATGTTCCACAAAAGTGGAGTGGAGATTTGATCCAGAGGTATGTTTGTAACTTTAGGAGAAGGGTGGCAAGGGTTTGGGCCCAACCGGCCTGCAGGGCTAACTTCCAAAGTGGCAAACGTTATCCCCGGAAGTCCAATTGCCTTTGAAGGGATGCCAACAGGTGGACTTCTAGCAGGCATTGTGTGCCTGTTGCCTGCCCTAGTGGGTTAATTGAGAGATGCTCATGTTGCACACGTTGTAGGAAACATGGAAGATGAAGGTCTGAATATCTAGAGGGATTGGATATTATTCAGTATTTCCCTCCCAAGGGTCAGCTATTTTCCGGTTTTCCATCCAAAAAATTGTAGAGGCAACGTTGTGGGCCTGGACGGGGCTCAGGAAAGGAGAATGGAACAGGAGGGAAGGTGGCAGGGCACAACCTTTGAAAAAATGACATAGTGCAAGGGCATAACATAAACTGATTAAAATCAACTGGGTCCAAGATGACAAGTCAAATTCAAGTAAGCCTTAATTCCCAATCTGTAAGCCAAATGACATACCAAGAGGTGGCAGGATAGCTTGAAGGGACTATAAGAAGATGGAGGAGTAGGTGGTTCCCCAATGGTTGGGATGATCCTCCCACTCTTTAGAATATGAATTCACCCTATTCGCAAAACCTAGCCAGACTGCATCCCATGGCCAGAATCCTCTGCAGTGGCCCACACCCTGCAGAGTGTGTTTCTCTCTAAATCCTAACAAATTGACCTCTTACCTATCTTTTTGTCTCTGAATTTTTGCAACGAGACCTCAGAGCCTGAACTTCATGGGTTTTGGCCAGGCTTGAGTCCCAGGAGAGAGAGCTGAAGGCCAGGAGGAAAAAGCAGTTGAAAAAATGTGCCAAGAAATCTCCTTCATAGTCTGCTGGAAAATCAGCTAAATACCTGACCTGTGCTCACAGTTTTCATGGGCCTGATCCTCAGCACAAAGGAGATTAAGGACGAAGAACCCTCACCAGCTTGGGCAACAGCTACTAGGGCTCAGCAGATAGTGCGTTTGGGACATACTGAGGAGTCACCTCTCCAGAGTCCCTCAATTGTGTCCACTGCCACCCGCCTGTTTGCGGGGGGTTCAAGAAAACAAGAAATGAGAGATTACAAAGGAATTAATATTTTGTTAGGCATATGTCCCTCCAGCCATAGGAGCGAGGACCTCCTACCTTAACCAGAAGTCTTCTGTAATCTGAGACTGAGCCACGTGAACTTTCTGTTGAGTTCGTTTTTCACTGTCCTGGTTTCCAGCACAATGGGCCTCTTGTCACTTCCTTGCGCTGGATTTTCTTCACATTCTGCTTCTATCATGGGAGCTTTCACCGAGTTGGCTTCCTGCTGTGCCTGGCCTCCTCCTTGCCAGGACCACGCGGAGGTTGTTTCAGTCAGGTTAATTCTGAGTCACGGCACCATAGATGCCAGGTGAGTGTAATCTCTTCAGTCCTGTCTCATCTCAACAAAAATTTGAAGCAATGGACATTAAAGCCCTCGGCATGTCACAGCTCTTGGACAGACCATGTTATAGCTCTTGGTTCTCGAACAGACAATGGTATAGCTGTTAGACAGATCAGTGTTACAGCCCCGTGTTATAACTCAGTTTTATTTAGAAAATAGCAGGAAAATACATCCTCAAAGTGTCAGGGCATGCTGACCCAAAGATGTGAAGAGAAGAGAGAGAAAGAAAGAGCATGTGCATGCAGGAGAGAGAGCCCCAGCGATTTGGCTCCTCTTTTTGTACATTTTTGCCTCCCCCTATAAATTGGGCTAGCGAAGAGTGCTGTTTGTTCTACCTGAGGTCCTCACAACATTCCTCAGAACTTCCTTTGTTCTATTTTCATGGGTTTTCCCTTCCTTGTCTTTTAGCCTCCACCATTTTGGACTCCTGTTTCCTATTCTAACTACCTAATATTAGTTTCTCACTAACTTACTATTCCAAGTCCAAATTTCTTTGTCTTGTCAATTTTTCACAAATTTATTGTTCCTTTGTCTGAAAAATATGAAAGCTGCCTGCTTTGGTTACTTCTTTGAGTTGCACATATTAGTATGGGGTTCCTACATGAATGAAATTAAGTTGCTTTTTTATTTTTTTTCCTACTGTTAATCTGTTTTTGAGAGACTAAGCACACAGCACAATCTGTTTTATATCAATTTAGTTGATAGAACAGCCAAAGAGCCCAGAGAGGAAGAAAGGAAATATTTTCTGCCCCTACTTGACTTAGAATAATTTATAAAAGCATTGCATTCTTAAATTTTATAAATAAATAGATATTTTCACTTAATTTTATAATTTTTATATTATTATTGTTTGTGAAGTGACTATAAGAGTCAATAAATTGACATATGTGAAAACAGGTTTTTAAACAAATTATTAATACTGTAACCTTTTAAAATATTTTTTCTGTTGCTATTAATACTACCTACTTTTTATTTGAAATTCAAAAAATGCATTAATATAATAATTTCAGCTATTTCACTAATCACTAACCATATATTCTTTAAATTTTACATATATCAACTTGTTTAAACTTGAAAGTAAACCAATGAGGATATATTATTATTATTATTGCTACCATTTATTGATGAAAAATTATTAAGCAAATTTCTCATTCAGTTATTGGCACTTGAGATTTCTTATAGTCTCAAATATAATATTTCTTTATCATCAATACATTAAAAAACATTTATTAGAGAGACAATAATAAGAGTGAAACACATGAATATCCAGAGTTTTTCCACACAGTAAGTGAATTATTAAAGATAGACATATCTAAAGGACACATGTACACCAATGTTTATAGTAGCACTATTTATAATAGTCAGAACATGGAAGCCACCTTGTTGCCCACTGACAGACTGTTGGATAAAGATATTGTGGTATATATATGTGTATATATATATAGTGGAATATAACTCAGCCATACAAATGAATTAATTCAAGTCACTTTTAGTGAGGTGGCTGAATCTGGAGCTTATTATACAGAGTGAAGTAAGTAAGAAAGAAAAAAAACAAATATCATCTATTATCACATATATATGAAATCTAGAATGTTATTGATGAAGCTATCTGTATGGTAATAATAGAGATGAAGACATAGAGAACAGACATGGACAGTGTAGGGGAAGAAGAGGGTGGGATGAACTGAGAGAGTTGCACTGAAGCATATGCATTACCATATACAAAGCAGCCAGTGGGAATTTGTTGTATGATACAGGGCACTTAACCCAGTGCTCTGTGACAATCTAGGGGAGTAGGATGGGGTGGGAGGTGGGAAGGAGGTTCAAGGAGGAGACATATGGTTGGTTCATGTTGATGTATGACAGAAACCAACACAACATTGTGAAACAATTTTCCTCCAATTAAAAATAAATAATTTTTGAAAAAAAATGAAGCTTTCTGATAAGAAGAATTTTGGTTTTATAATTAAACATCTCTGAAGAAGCTGAAGCTGAACAGTTCTATCAACACCTACAAGACGTTTTAGAACTAATACCCAAAAAAGATGACCTTTTCATTATAGGGAACTGGAATGCAAAAGTAGGAAGTCAAGAAACTCCTGGAGTAACAGGAAAATTTGGCCTTGCAGTACGGAATGAAACAGGGCAAAGGCTAATAGAGTTTTGCCAAGAGAACACACTGGTCATAGCAAACACCGTCTTCCAACAAAAGAGACGACTCTACACATGGACATCACCAGATGCACAACACTGAAGTCAGATTGATTATATTCTTTGCAGCCAAAGATGGAGAAGCTCTATACAGTCAGCAAAAAAAAAAAAGACCGGGAGCTGACTGTGGCTCAGATCTTGGCAACTCCTTATTGCCAAATTCAGACCTAAACTGAAGAAAGTAGGGAAAACCACTAGACCATTCAGGTATGATCTAAATCAAATCCCTTATGACTATACAGTGGAAGTGAGAAATAGATTTAAGGGACTAGATCTGAGACAGAGAACCTCATGAACTATGGACGGAAGTTTGTGACATTGTATAGGAGACAGGGATCAAGACCATCCCCATGGAAAAGAAATGCAAAAAAGCAAAATGGTTGTCTGAGGAAGCCTTACAAATAGCTGTGAAAAGAAGACAAGTGAAAAGCAAAGGAGAAAAGGAAAGATATTCCCATCTGAATGCAGAGATCCAAAGAATAGCCAGGAGAGATAAGAAAGCCTTCCTCAGTGATCAATGAAAAGAAATAGAGGAAAGCAAGAGCATGGGAAAGACCAGAGATCTCTTCAAGAAAATTAGAGATACCAAGGGAACATTTCATGCAAAGATGGGCTCAATAAAGGACAGAAATGGTATGGACCTAACAGAGGCAGAAGATATTAAGAAGAGGTGGCAAGAATACACAGAAGAACTGTACAAAAAAGACCTTCACCATCCAGATAATCATGATGGTGTGATCACTCACCTAGAGCCAGACATCCTGGAATGTGAAGTCAAGTGGGCCTTAGAAAGCATCAGTACAAACAAAGCTAGTGGAGGTGATAGAATTCCAGTTGAGCTATTTCAAATCCTAAAGGATGATCCTGTGAAAGTGCTGCATGCAATATGCCAGCAAATTTGGAAAACTCAGCAGTGGCCACAGGACTGGAAAATGTCAGTTTTCATTCCAATCCCTAAGAAAGACAATCCCAAAGACTGCTCACACTACTGCACAATTGCACTCATCTCACACGCTAGTAAAGTAATACTCAAAATTCTCCAAGCCAGGCTTTAGCAATACGTGAACTGAGAACTTCCAGATGTTCAAGCTGGCTTTAGAAAAGACAGAGGAACCAGAGATCAAATTGCCAACATCCGCTGGATCATCAAAAAAGCAAGAGAGTTTCAGAAAAACATATACTTCTGCTTTATTGACTATGCCAAAGCCTTTGACTGTGTGGATCACAATAAACTGTGGACAATTCTGAAAGAGATGGGAATATCAGACCATCTGACCTGCCTCTTGAGAAGCCTGTATGCAGGTCAGGAAGCAACAGTTAGAACTGCACATGGAACAATAGACTGGTTCCAAATAGGAAAAGGAGTACGTCAAGGCTGTATATTGTCACCCTGCTTATTTAACTTATATGCAGAGTACATCATGAGAAAGGCTGGGCTGGAGGAAGCACAAGCTGGAATCCATATTGCCAGGAGAAATATCAATAACCTCAGATATGCAGATGACACCACCCTTATGGCAGCAAGTGAAGAGGAACTAAAGAGCCTCTTGATGAAAGTGAAAGAGGAGAGTGAAAAAGTTGACTTAAAGCTCAACATTCAGAAAACTAAGATCATGACATCTGGTCCCATCATTTCACGGGAAATAGATGGGAAGACAGTGGAAACAGTGTCAGACTTTATTTTGGGGGGCTCCAAAATCACTGCAGATGGTGACTGCAGCCATGAAATTAAAAGACACTTACTCCTTGGAAGGAAAGTTATGACCAACCTAGATAGCATATTAAAAAGCAGAAACATTACTTTGCCAACAAAAGTGCCAAATAGTCCAAGGCTATGATTTTTCCAGTGGTCATGTATGGATGTGAGCGTTGGACTGTGATGAAAGCTGAGCACCGAAGAACTAATCCCTTTGAACTGTAGTGTTGGAGAAGATTCTTGAGAGTCCCTTGGACTGCAAGGAGATCCAACCAGTCCATCCTAAAGCTGATCAGTCCTGGGTGCTTATTGGAAGTACTGATGCTGACCTTGAAACTCCAATATTTTGGCCACCTCATGTGAAGAGTTGACTCATTGGAAATGACCCTGATGCTGGGAGGGGTTGGGGGCAGGAGGAGAAGGGGACGACAGAGGATGAGATGGCTGGATCGCATCACCGACTTGATGGACATGTGTTTGAGTAAACTCCGGGAGTTTGTGACGGGCAGGGAGGCCTGGCGTGCTGCGATTCATGGGGTCGCAAAGAGTCAGACACGACTGAGCGACTGAACTGAGCTGAACTGAACTGATGCTCCCAAATGTTTCACCAAAGTCCCCATTGTTAATTCAAACTAAATGTGTACCCATGAAGTAGGTCAAAGGGCAGCTCTCAACATGCATCTGAAAAGGTGGGAGCCCTTTTGCTCTTTCAAGTGCTGATTCATGTCACCCCAGGATTCTCTTACTCCCAGCTAACCTTTACACAGTTTTTTTTGTTTGTTTGTTTGTTTGTTTTTTAACATTATATCTGCATTCCTCATAAGATGATCAGCAATAAACCTCAAAGATCCATTTATATATTTGTTTGGAAAGTTTTAACAGAAGACTTACTTATGTCTTACATACTTTAGATGCCACAGATACTTCAGTGAACCTACAAAGCAGATCCCAGGTCCTGGAGAGCTTATATTGTGGTGTGATTCTGAACGTGCCAAATGGACAAGAAGGCACACCATTCTAAGGTTGGTTGCTCACCTTCAAACTGTTCTGGGTTTATCTGGATTGCATGGTACTTGGGGACCACCTGGTTCAGATTTATCTCTGTAACATGATGTACAAATGTCACTTACCATTGTTGTATTTTTATCTTCAGACATAATGCATTCACCATTAGGCAGAGCAGGCAGCAGAGCATCTGCCCATGCTGTGCTTAAAGTCTTCTGTCAAGAACCTGGTGTTATTCTGATACTCTTTCCTTTGTTTTCAATGTTTCTTTCTCTATATGCCATGACACACTTGGCATTCTGAAATTTTGTAATGATGCTCCTGAGTATGAATCTTTTATCACTCACTGGGCCTTTCTAATAAGGAGATGTGCCTGAAGTCACAGAAGTACTCTGATATAATTTAGTTAATAAATACCTCCTTTGTGTGTACATACATATGTGTTATATGTGTGTATGTTGACTTACATTATTCCTAATAATCTAATGTTAGATTTTTTGTTTTTCTGGTTTGAGTCTCTAAATTTAAATTATTTTCTCTCATATTTTTGTCAATGGTTTTGAATTTATCTTCTAGAAGATTATCCAGACTTTATATTTCAAGTCTTTTACTAAATTTTAATTCAATGTAATTAAAATATATAAAGATGGGCATAGAACCATGACACGTTTTTAAAATGTAATATTTGAAATAATTCACATTCTACTCTCCATGTTGTACTGTGACAAATGTAGAAAAACAGTTTTAAAAAATCACTAACATGATAACCAGACACAGTAAGAATAACAGCTGAAAAGGTCAGGTCACCGTAAAATGTTCAAATCATATCATAACCTCACATTTTCACTTTCAAATTATTTTTACCCAGCAGGGTGGAAATAGAGATTCAGGCTGCATAACCTTTTGTATAATATCATTGATGTGCTAGAGAGAAAGCTTGAGTAACTTAATTTTTCTCACAAAACCTGATGTTGATATTTGGCAGCTTCTAATCTGGCTGGATGCCCTGATGTGAATTGCAGATTTTCTAACTCCTTTTGAGAGGAGTTTGAGGAGGATGAAAGCAGATGCAGACAAGTGCAGATGGAGCCCAGAAGCCAAATAGCATGAGGCTCCTCGCTACAACAGGAGTAAATTTGGCAGCCTCATGCTGCTTTAAGGAAGAAAGGTAATTTTCTGTAAAGTAATTAGATAGTCACTTAATTCAAACAAACCATAGCAGTGATTGTATTTTGTTTTTATATTTTGGAACTGTTCTTTGAATGTAAGCTAAAATTAAGTGGTTGGTTTTTGTTGTTATTGCTTTGATTGTCATTTTTGTTTTGTTTTTTAAGACAATATTGGAAATTTACAGTTGAAAGCAATACTTAAATTAGAACATATATCTTAACTGATCTGCACAGTTGAGGTCAACGTTGACCTTTCCAAACAGATATAACAAAACTAAAGACTGTTGTTACCTGGTTAAATCTTATTTCCAAGTTCCCTGATTTTCTGGTTATTGCTCTAAGTTTCTTAGGTTTGCATTAATTATGCTTAATCCCCAACTAGTACAGAACTGGAAACTCTTAGTCATCATCTCACACCATATTCTTCCATCAACAATTTTCCCCAGTAGCAGGTTTCTGTCACTTGTTACTTCTTGGGCGTGGAGAGGGACATTTCCTTTCCACATCAATTGGAAGTTTCTCAATTCACATACTGTATGACTTCTTTAAACCGTTTTACTCATTCCTCTTGGGCAGATGAGGTGATCTATCTTAATCTGTGAACATAATCACCATCCTATTACCTGCAGAATATAACTATTATTTGGCTTCCTAGGTGGCACTAGTGGTTAAAAAAAAAAACAAAAAAAAAAAACCTGCCAATCCAGGAGACACAAGAGATGTGGGTTCAATCCCTGGGTCAGGAAGATCCTCTGGAGAAAGAAATGACAGCCCACTCCAGTACTCTTACCTGGGAAATCCCATGGACCGAGGAGCCTGGTAGGCTACAGTCTGTGGGGGTGCAGTGCTGGACGTGACTGAAGTGACTCTGCACACATACACCTATTATTACTTGATTTTCTGAAAAGTTCATATTTTCCAAGAACCTGTGTCTTCCTGGGAAATTTGAAGCTTTGAGGCATTACATTTCAGAGACCTTTGACAGTTGTTATATATTCTAAACCATAAAACAGGGTATTCCCTGGCAATCCAGTGGTTAAGACTTCACCTTCAAACACAGGGGGCTCAGGTCAAGAACTAAGATCCCACATGACTCACAGCCAAAAAACCAAAACACTAAAACAGAAGCAATATTGTAATAAATTCAAAGAAGACTTTAAAAATGGTCCACATCCAAAAAAAAAAAAAAAATCTTTAAAAAATTAAAAAATAAAACAAAAAAAAGTCATTTAAAGAAGTGACTAAGACTATCCATATGTATAAGATGTATGGCACTTTGCTTTGATTTCAGTTTATGAACAAAGTATTTTAAACCTAAGAGATGCTTATGTCTATCCAGGTGATATTTTCACAGTGGAGCATTTGGTTTTTTATTCATAAGGTCTGCACAAGATGTTCAAGTCAGTTCTGTGGTGACTTCAGGGACTTGAGTAACAACACCACCTTAAGGAAAAATGTCTAGGCTTCAGAAGAAGTACTGGACTCCCTAGGCTTGACAAAGTCACTTGCATCTCAGGAAAAAAAAGCTCAAAAATGACCTCTTCAGATGACTGCAGTACTCTGCAAGAGAGAACTCTTGGGGTTTAATAGTAGAACCCCATGACTGAGGTCTGATAAGCAGTGTGGCTACTGAGAAGTTAGCAAGCAAAAGGCATGGAGACCTCAAGGCTACCCTCTGTAAAGGCTTGACTACTCGTGATCCTTGCAAGCTAACAACTGTACTTTTAGCTGATGCAGGTGGCTTCATCAGGTATGCTTTCAATGCTTATGTCACAAGTTCAGCATTTTCTAAGTAGGCATAAATGAAGCAAAAGTTCAGTTTTAGGCAAACATCACTTTATATCTTTAAAATTCTTTTTAGAAATTGACTTATAGAATATTTACTGTTTTCATATGATTTGTCATCTGAATTTTGTGTATACTTCACCACCCTAGAGAAGTTCTAGCTTTGGATTGTTAATATGAAGCTTGTATGAGTAAGAATAGATTAGTAGTCACCAATATTTTTTACGTTCTTGGTCAAGAAGAAAACAACAAGCAGGGTACCCTGAGTATTCAAGGTAGTGCAAAAACCACATAGAGCCATGCTGGATCTGAGCTGGTTAATTTCATATAAGACAGAAACTGAGACAGCAGAGGAGATTACACAGAAGGAAGTTCCTGAGCTCATGTATTCCCACAGATGTACCCAAACTACAACTATGTATAAACAGCTCTTTCTGAGAACAACCTGAAGACCAACAGAATAGGTTTTCTACAATTAAGGATATAAACACAAACTACATTAAGATGGGTAAGTGGGGTGGAGAGGCAATTTTGTTAGACTTCACAACTGTAATGTGGTGATCTAAAAATGGGAAGGCATATCATAAACTAAGAAGCGAGAGGTTCAAGCCTTACACTGGGCACTTCAGCCATGGGATCCAGCACCAGAAGATGAGAATCCATAATTTGCTTTGGAAACCAATGGGGCTTATGTCCAGGAAAGTCTGAGGATTGTTGGAAACCAAGGCTCTGCTCATAAAAGATTCACACAGAAACTCACTCACTCACAATCTCAGCACAGAGGGAGTACAGTGAAAAGGACCTGGTATTCTAGCTGGACTCCCAAGACTGCCTCAGTAGCCTCCTGGCCCAGGCCTGGATACAGCCCCAGCTCTTGCAACAAAGTCACCACCAAAGCCACTGGGTGCAGACAATCTTCATAGGGATGCTTCAACACAAGCCAAGACTTCAAGACTAGAAGAGCTAACCGTTTTGTCTAATTCACAGAAGCAAATAGAGAAGGTCAAACAAAATAAGAAGACAAAGGAAATTGCTTCAAATAGAAGAACAAGAAAATCTCAACCTCCACCCAAATCCCCAATGAAATGTTTATAAGGAATTTAACTGATAAAGACTTCAAAGAAAAAATTATGAAGAAGCTCACAGAATTTGGTAGAATAATGATGGAACATAGTGAGACCTTTGGCAAAGGGTTAGAAAAATATATATATATATAAAAGTGAGAGGCAAAAAATACAATAAATAACATTTGAAAAATCCACTATTGAGAGTCAAAAGTAGATTAGATAATACAGAATAATGTATACAAAATCTGGGAGATAGAATAGTGTAAATCACACAATTAGAACAGCAAAAAAAAAAAAAAGAACTTTTAAAAAGTGAGGATCATTTAAAGGATATCTGGAGCAACATCTGGCATATTAACATTTACACTATATGTCATCCCACAAGGAGAAAAGAGAAAGCAAGGGTCAGAAAACATATTTCAATAAATAATGGCTGAATACTTTCCTAACCTGGGGAAGGAAACGAACATTCAGGTTCAGGAAGCACAGAAAGTTCCAAACAAAGTTTATTCAAAGATATCCACTTCAATATATAGTATAATCAAAATGGAAAAATTAAAGATAAAGAGAGAATTTTAAAGGCAACAAGAAAGAAAGTCACATCCAAGGGAATCCTCATAAGGTCATCAGATTATTTTTCAGCAGAAACTTTGCAGGCCAGAAGGAAGTGGAATGATACTTCAAGTGCCAAAAGAAAACAAATAAATTAAAACAACCAACAAAACCCCCCTACAACTAAGTATATTCTACCAACAAAGTAATTATTCAGGATTGAAGAAAAGGGAAAAGATTTCCCAGACAAATCTCAGAGCTCATTATGACTTTAACCAGCTTAGCATTACAAGAAATGTTAAATAATAATACAAAAAATGTTAAATTGTCTGCTCTAAGTGAAGAAGAAAATGCCAAAACTCATAATAAAAAAAATATGAAAGAAAATATTTCACTGGTAAAGGCCATATATAGTAAAGACAGTGGACAAACCATTTAAAAATCAGGATGAGGCTAAAAGACAAAACACATAAAATCAACCAAAGTGACAATAATTAGTTATGAACTACAAAAAAATATGTGAAATATGACATCAAAAACCTAAAACAAAGGAGAGAGAGAGTAAAGAGACAAACTTCAAACACATAACACTAAAGAACACCAGTAAACCAAAAGGGGATAGACTAAGTGAAGAAGAAAGGGATAGTGAAGAATTACAAAAACAACTAGAAAACAGTCAACAAAATGACAATAAGTACATACTTCTTAATAATCACTTTAAATGTTAATGGGTTGAACTTTCCAATCTAAAGACATACAGTGGCCAAATGTACAAAAAAAAAAAAAAAAAAAAAAAAAAAAGCCACCTGCAAGGCATTCACTTCAGAGCTAAAGACACACAAAGACAGAAAGTGAAATGAAATAAAAAAGAAGTCTGGGCATACTCATATCAGACAAAATAGATATTAAAGACAACAAAAGATAAAGGTATTACATAATGATATAGAGGTCAATTGAAGAAAAGGATGTAACTTTTAAAAATAATAATGCACCTAACAAATGAACACTTAAACATATATGGTGATTTAGTCACTAAGTTGCGTCCGACTCTTGCCATGGACTGTAGCCTGTCAGGCTCCGCTGTCCATGGGATTTTCCAGGCAAGAATACTGGAGTGGATTGCCATTTCCTTATAGAAAACATTAAAAGATACAATGTTTGGGCTTCCCAGGTGGTGCTAGTTGTAAAGACTCCGCCTGCTACTGCAGGAGACATAAGAGACACAGGTTCAATCTCTGGGTTGGGAAGATCTCCTGGAGAAGGGCATGGCAACCCACTCCACTATTCTTGCCTGGAGAATCCCTATGGACAGAAGAGCCTGGTGGGCTACGGTCCATAGGGTAGCAAAGAGTAGGACACGACTGAAGCGACTTAGCACAAACAGATATACAGGAAGAATTAGACATTAATGCAATAGCATTTGTTGTTACTTAACTTAGCAGCAGTAGCAGCAGCAGCTGCTAAATTGTGTCCAACTCTTTTTGCAGCCCCAAAGGACTATAGCCAGCCAGGCTCCTCTGTCCATGAGATTTCCCAGGCAAGAATATTGGAGTGGGTTGCTATTTCCTTCTCCAGGGGATCTTCTCAATCCAGGGACTGAACGCCTATCTTCTGCATTGACAGGTGAATTCTTCACCACTGAGCCACCATAATAGCAGAGGACATTAAAAATCCACTTATAGAAAGAAAATCAATAAGGAAATTTTGGTCTTTAATGTTACATTAGAGCAGATATATCTAATAGATATCTTCAGAAAGTTTCATTGAAAAATAGCAGAATACACATTTTCTTTACGTGTACTTATTATATTCTGTAGAATTGGTCATATGCTAGACCACAAAAGAAATTTCAAGAAATTTAAGAAAAAGGAAATAATAAACATCTTTTATGACCACAATGACATGAAACTAGAAAACAATTCCAGAAAGAACACTGAAAGAAACAGAAAGACCTGGAAACTAAACAACACGCTACTAAATAACCAATGAGTCAGTGAAGAAATCAAAGTGAAATTTAAAAAAAATTTTTTTTTAAAAATTAAAAAATACCGAGACAAGCAAAAATTAAAACACAATGTTCCAAAACCAATGGGATGTTGGAAAAACATTTCTACGATGTAAGTTTGCAGTGATAAAGGCTCACCTCAAGAAACAAGAAAAATCTCAAATAAACAACCTAATTTTGCATGTAAGAAATTAGAAATGGAAGAATAGTCAAAGTCCAAATTTAACAAATGAAAATAATTAGTATGAGAGAAAAAACAAGTAAATTACAAACTGAAAATATGACAGAAAAGATCAATGAAACTAAGAGCTCATTCTTTGAGAAGATTAAAAAAATAATCAACTTTTATCTCTATTTATTAAAAAAAGAAAGAGAGGGACTAAATAAAGTTAGAATGAAAGAAGAGATATTACAATCAATAGCAAGCAAACTCATAAGAGACTGATATGACTAGCTATACACCAAAAAATTCTACAACTTAGAAAATATGAGTAATGTCCTAGAAATATACAAGCTTCCAAGACTGAATTAGGAAAAAATAGAAAATATGAACAGACAAGTTACTAGTCCAAACAACTTTAAAGGGAATTCTACCAGACAGAAAAAAAAAAAAAAAAAAGAGTTAATACATATCATTCTTGAGATATTAAACAAACAAACAAAAAAAAACACTGAAGACATTTCATTCTAGGAGACAAACATTATACGGATACCAAAACCAGACAAAAACACTACAAAAAAGGAAAAATTTTGTCCAATAATTCCAAAGAGCATAGAAGCAAACATCCTTAATGAGAATATTAGTGAACCAAGTAAAAAAACTAAGTGGAACTACCATATGACCTAGAAATTCCACTCTCGGGTTATCCAGAGAAAATAAGAAACAAATATGCACCCTAATGTTCATAGCATCATTACTTACAATAGCCAAGGAAGCAACCTAAGTGCCCATAAATAAATGAACAGATTAATAAAATGTGGTATAAATATACAACAAGATACTGCTCAGTCATAACAGGAAGAATAAAATACTGTCATTTCAATAATGTGGATGGACCTAGAGAGTATTCTGCTAAACTTTATATGTCAAACCAAGAAAGACAAATACTAATTGTTTTCACATACATGTGGAAACTGAATGCAAAGCAAACAAATATAACAAAGCAGAAACTGATTCCTTAACCCAGAAAACAAATCAGTAGTTGTCAGAGTAGAGGGGAGTAGGGGGATTAGAAAAATATGTGAATGGGTTTTAGAAGTACAATTACCAGTTATGAAATAAATGAGCCACTGGGACATAATGTACCTCACAGGGAAAAATAGGCATAATATTGTGATAATTTTGTATGGTATCTAATATATAAAAATATGGTATTAATATTTGTATACCTAAAATGAATATAGTCCTGTAAGTCAGCTGTACTTCAATCAAAAGAAAGAAACCTCCTTAAGAGGTAAATTTTTTAAACAGTTTAATTAAAAGGAAGAGAAGAAACAACCACTGTTGTGCATGACTGAAAATACACACTCACATGGGAATGTAGGTTTTGGGTTCCTAGCTAAAACCTAAAGTGAATCTAGAACTGGTTGTTAGAAACCATGGAATCAAAAGAGAAATAAAAATAAGGTTATGCAAAATGGTAACGTAGGAGGGTCAAAATCAATCTATTGATAATCAATTTCTCCCTATGAATTAAACTTCACAAGCCATTTTTTTTTTCCAGAAATTAAGCAGGGAGGAATGATTCCTTCATTAGTTTGCTAGACCTGCCATAACAAATTACCATTAAGTGACTTAAACAAAAATATATTTTCTCACTGTTCTGGAGACTAGAAGTTTGAGATTAAGATGTCAGCAGGACTAATTCCTTCTCGGGCTTGGAGACTGTAGCCATTTCCCTTTTTGTTGTCCTCAGACAATCTTCCTCTGTGACTATTTGTGACAAAATTTCCTCTTTTTACAGGGACACCAGTCATAGGATATTTAGACCACCGTAATGACCTCATTTTACCTAATTTACTGGTGTATAGAATTTATCTCCAAATACATTGACATTCTGAATTACTAGGGTTAGGACAGCAACATGAGTTTGGGAAGCTACAACTCAGAGCATAATGATGTTATTGGGAATGTTACCTCAAAAATCTCAGTAATACCACATCGATGTGTGCGTGTTAGTTGCACTGTCATGTTTGACTCTCTGTGACCCCATGAACTGTGGCCCACGAGGCTCTTCTGTCCATGGGATTCTCCAGGCAAGAATACTGGAGTGTGTAGTCACTGGTCCTCCAGGGGATCTTCCCAATCCAGGCATCGCACCCAGGTCTTCTGCATTGCTGGTAGATTCTTTATCATCTGAGCCACTAGGGAAGCCCAATATTACATTAGTCATGTTTGATTCCTGCTTGTCTTTTGTTTTCCATGTGCTATTTTATGCTATGATATTTAAATTTAAGAACAATTTAAGATTTTAAATTGCCCTCCATCCCCAAGTGTCTCTGGAGAAGGTAATGGCAACCCACTTCAGTACTCTTGCCTGGAAAATCCCATGGATGGAGGAGCCTGGTAGGCTAAAGTCCATGGGGTCGCTAAGAGTCTGGACATGATTGAACGACTTCACTTTCAATTTTCACTTTCATGCATTGGAGAAGGAAATGACAACCCACTCCAGTGTTCTTGCCTTGAGAATCCCAGGGATGGGGGAGCCTGGTGGGCTGCTGTATATGGGGTCGCACAGAGTCGGACACGACTGAAGTGACTTAGCAGCACCGGCAGCCCAGGTGTCTCTGGACTTGTGGTCCTGATATTCCTGTGGCTGTTCATCTTCAAAAGTCTTTATTTTACTTTAAATAAAATTCATTTAGGCTGAGTTAGAGCAGACAGCTGACTCTCTAAAAGGACTATTAAGGTTATAGAACTGGAAAGTGACAAAAGCCAGGGCCAAACAACACTAGCTTAAATGTTAAGACATTTAATTCTGAATACTAATTTTGTTAACACCACAATTTTTCATGTGGGGTTTCATTTTTTATAAAATGTTTTGTGCAATCAATATATGCCAAGCCTTCAACAGAAAAGGGCACAGAAAATAAAGTATGTTAACTATAAAATGGTGTTAGATGATCCTTGACCTGCTGCAAGAAGTTTCCTGAGGACATGATTTTGAATCTTTACTATATTTGCTCTAGCCAATAATCTACAATTGTATGGGCACTATTCTTATATTACTATACAGAATATGGCACTAGTCAATAAGTTAATTAAAAAGAACCCAGGAAAAGAAAGAAAGAAATAAACCAGAAAATTCATCTACAAATCAATTAACAGATATTTAGAAAAAGCTTAGAAAGCTTGAAAACTTTTCTTTCTAAAATGATGTTATTAAACAAGACATTTGTTTTCTTTTAAAGAAGTCTACATGTTCTAATATTAATGATAAATAGTCAAGGAGTCATTTCCCTTGTTTTCTTTTCTTTGACTTAATATTTTAATGTATTAAATTCAAGACCACATTGAAATTTATGATTTATCTGAAGATAATAATATATAATATTTTTGTATTATATATTTGCCAATAGTGGAAACAGTAATCTGACCTTGAATTTTTGAGGCAAAGTACTGGAGCAAAGGACTGGAAAAGGTGAGTTTTCATTCCAATCCCTAAGAAAGGCAATGCCAAAGAATGCTCAAACTACCGCACAATTGCACTCAATCTCACACGTCACTAAAGTAATGCTCAAAATTCTCCAAGCCAGGCTTCAGCAATACATGAACAGAGAACTTCCAGATGTTCAAGCTGGTTTTATTTTATTTTATTTTATTTTATTTATTTATTAGTTGGAGGCTAGTTATTTCACAACATTTCAGTGGGTTTTGTCATACATTGATATGAATCAGCCATAGATTTACACGTATTCCCCATCCCGATCCCCCCTCCCACCTCCCTCTCCACCCGATTCCTCTGGGTCTTCCCAGTGCACCAGGCCCGAGCACTTGTCTCATGCATCCCACCTGGGCTGGTGATCTGTTTCACCATAGATAGTATACATGGTGTTCTTTTGAAACATCCCACCCTCACCTTCTCCCACAGAGTTCAAAAGTCTGTTCTGTATTTCTGTGTCTCTTTTTCTGTTTTGCATATAGGGTTATCGTTACCGTCTTTCTAGATTCCATATATATGTGTTAGTATGCTGTAATGTTCTTTATCTTTCTGGCTTACTTCACTCTGTATAATGGGCTCCAGTTTCATCCATCTCATTAGGACTGATTCAAATGAATTCTTTTTGATGGCTGAGTAATATTCCATGGTGTATATGTACCACAGCTTCCTTATCCATTCATCTGCTGATGGGCATCTAGGTTGCTTCCATGTCCTGGCTATTACAAACAGTGCTGCGATGAACATTGGGTTGTCTCTTTCAGATCTGGTTTCCTCAGTGTGTATGCCCAGAAGTGGGATTGCTGGTCATATGCAGTTCTATTTCCAGTTTTTTAAGAAATCTCCACACTGTTCTCCATAGTGGCTGTACTAGTTTGCATTCCCACCAACAGTGTAAGAGGGTTCCCTTTTCTCCACACCCTCTCCAGCATTTATTGCTTGTAGACTTTTGGATAGCAGCCATCCTGACTGGCGTGTAATGGTACCTCATTGTGGTTTTGATTTGCATTTCTCTGATAATGAGTGATGTTGAGCATCTTTTCATGTGTTTGTTAGCCATCTGTATGTCTTCTTTGGAGAAATGTCTGTTTAGTTCTTTGGCCCATTTTTTGATTGGGTCATTTATTTTTCTGGAATTGAGCTTCAGGAAATGCAGAAAGGTTGTGTAAACGTGAACCCAAAACAACAAAGTAAATGGCAACGGGACCACACCTATCAATAATTACCTTAAATGTAAATGGGTTGAATGCCCCAACCAAAAGACAAAGATTGGCTGAATGGATACAAAAACAAGACCCCTATATATGCTGTCTACAAGAGACCCACCTCAAAACAAGAGACACATACAGACTAAAAGTGAAGGGCTGGAAAAAAATATTTCATGCAAACGGAGACCAAAAGAAAGCAGGAGTCGCAATACTCATATCAGATAAAATAGACTTTCAAATAAAGGATGTGAAAAGAGACAAAGAAGGACACTACATAATGATCAAAGGATCAATCCAAGAAGAAGATATAACAATTATAAATATATATGCACTCAAGCTGGTTTTAGAAAAGGCAGAGGAACCAGAGATCAAATGGCCAGCATCTGGTGGATCATCGAAAAAGCAAGAGAGCTCCAGAAAAACACCTATTTCTGCTTTATTGACTATGCCAAAGCCTTTGACTGTGTGAATCGCAATAAACTGTGGAAAATTCTGAAGGAGATGGGAATACCAGACCACCTGACCTGCTTCTTGAGAAACCTGTATGCAGGTCAGGAAGCAGCAGTTAGAACTGGACATGTAACAACAGACTGGTTCCAAATAGGAAAAGGGGTACGTCAAGGGTGTATATCATCACCCTGCATATTTAACTTACATGCAGAGTACATCATGAGAAATGCTGGGCTGGAAGAAGCACAAGCTGGAATCAAGATTTCCAGGAGAAATACCGATAACCTCAGATATGCAGATGACACCACCCTTATGGCAGAAAGTGAAGAGAAACTAAAAAGCCTCTTGATGAAAGTGAAAGAGGAGAATCAAAAGGTTGGCTTAAAGCTTAACTTTCAGAAAACTAAGATCATGGCCTCTGGTCCCATCCGTCATGACAAATAGATGGGGAGACAGTGGAAACAGTGTCAGACTTTATTTTGGGGGGCTCCAAAATCACTGCAGATGGTGACTGCAGCCATGAAATTAAAAGACACTTACTCCTTGGAAGGAAAGTTATGACCAGCCTAGATAGCATATTAAAAAGCAGAGACATTACTTTGCCAACAAAGGTCCGTCTGGTCAAGGCTATGGTTTTTCCAGTGGTCATGTATGGATGTGAGAGTTGGACTGTGAAGAAAGCTGAGCGCTGAAGAATTGATGCTTTTAAACTGTGGTGTTGGAGAAGACTCTTGAGAGTCCCTTGGACTGCAAGGAGATCCAACCAGTCCATCCTGAAGGAGATCAGTCCTGGGTGTTCATTGGAAGGACTGATGCTGAAGCTGAAACTCCAATACTTTGGCCACCTCATGCGAAGAGTTGTCTCATTGGAAAAGACTCTGATGCTGGGAGGGATTGGGGGCAGGAGGAGAAGGGGCTGACAGAGGATGAGATGGCTGGACGGCATCACCAACTCGATGGGGATGAGTTTGAGTAAACTCTGGGAGTTGGTGATGGACAGTGAGGTCTGGCATGCTGCGATTCACGGGGTCTCAAAGAGTCGGACACGACCGAGCGACTGAACTGAACTGAACTTAACTGGAGCAACAGTGCCAGTGAGTTTTGATACAGATGTAAAGATATGCTAGAAGGTGCTTTTCAATATAAGTAAAATTTAAATATAATAATGACAATGATAATGGTGGTAGTGGTGACTCACACTTATCATAGTCCAATCTTCAAGTTCCTTATGTGTATGTCTATTCATTGTATGCACATATGAAAATGATCCAGTATTCTTTGTTATATAGTTGATGAAAAAGAGTGAAAAATTTAACTTGCCCAAGATAACACTGCTATTAAATGGTAGACTTCTATAAAAATAACCAAACACAAAGATATATCAGTTTTTGAGTGGATATTTTCTCCTATTGCCTTTTTACATTAATATTTTGAGTAAATCATACATGCTATCATGAGTACATCCTTAACTCTAAGAAACTTTCTTTACTTTGACTTGTAATACTTGTAATATTATATATTATCACATTATTTTGTCCTTTATGTAAATATAATCATGTGAGATGCATTGTTTGTTTCACTTGCTTTTGTTGTTGGAGAGATTTCTCAGTTTTGTTCCAAGTAGCAAGTGTCCTTGAATATGTACATGTGCTCTGTTGCAGGTATCTATTCATCTTATCTACCCTCAAATTAACACAGCACTGTTTAATTTATTATAGCTTTTTAAAAAGCTGATCTTTTTAAGATTGTCATATCTTTTCTTGGCATTTCAATAGAAATATGAGAATAAACTTTTCAGTGTATACATGCATACCTATACAAACTGCTGTGATTATTTTTCCAGAGAATTCATTGAATATGTAAATCAATTTGATGAAATTTTATATCTTTCCAATATTGTACCTTCCAATCATAAACATGGTCTACTCTTCCTGGTATTCATAGCTCACTAATTTCTCTCCTGGCAACACAGTCCACTGTTCTTGCCTGGGAAATCCCATGCACAGAAGAACCTGGCAGACTATGGGCCATGGGGTTGTTGTAGGAAGGTGGGAGGGGGCCCAATGCGGGGAGGGGGGGCAAGGAGCGAGCTATTGTCCTACATTCAGAAAAGAATTATCCAAGGAGACACGTGCAGACAAAGCAAGAGACTTTATTGGAAGAAGGCACCAGGGTGGAGAGCAGCAGGGTAAGAGAACCCAGGAGAACTACTCTGCCATGTGGCTCGCAGTCTTGGGTTTTATGGTGGTGGGAGTAGTTTCCAGGTTGTCTTTGGCCAATCATTCTGACTCAGAGTCCTTCCTGGTGGCACATGCATCACTCAGCCAAGATGAATGCTAGCAAGAGGGATTCTGGGAAGTGGATGGACACGCAGTGTCTCCTTTTGACCTTTCCCAAACTCTTCCAGTTGGTGGTGGCTTATTAGTTCTGTATTCCTTACCAGGACCTCCATTTGTGAAACAACTCATGCAAATGGTTACTAGAGAGCCTGGCCAGGTTGGGTGGTGTCAGTCAGTGTGCTTCCCCTAACAGGGTCGCAACTTAGCAAACTAAAAATAAAACAGTTTCTCTCAGTAATGTTTATACTTTTCCATATAGCAGTCTGGCAAAAGTTCATTTCTATGTGGTTTTACTGCCAATGTAAATAATGTATTAATATAATCATAAAATTCATTTTCCAGTCATTAGCTAAATATATGTAAATAAAACTAATTTTAGATTGACTTTATATCAATAATCTTACTAAATTATATTCAATTTTAATAAGTTAGTTGTAGATTAACTATTTTATTATAATAATGTAGCATTTTCTTATAAATGTTTGAAATATTACTTACAAATCCTAAGAGCCTTATGTTCTTCTAATTCTTATACACTATCTTTCTTGCAATAATAAAAACTTCCAGGACAAGGAAGAATCAAAGTGATGATGGTGGGAATCCTTGTATATTTGTGATCTATTTATATGTCATCATCTGCTATGCTTCTCTAGGTGTTTTTAACATTCATAATTGAATTAAAGAAGTTCTTTTGTGCTCTTGGTATGTTAAAACATTGTCAGTGAAGGTTTCTTTAGTTTGGTTTTTGTTTTAATAATAAAATTGTGTTGATTTTTGTTTTATAAAATGCTTTTTTCTGAATATACTGAAACTATTTTTCTCATTTTGGCAGGAAATAAACATTTTCTCCTTTGTTCTTAACAGAACAAATTAATGTAGTGAATACATTAATTGATTTCCCAATGTTAACTCAATCTTGCATTCATGAATTGAACCCAGTTTGGCAGTGGTGAGTTTTATGAATTGTTATGTATTGTTGGACTTGGTTTGCTTATATTTTGTTCAGGTTTTTGCATCTATGTTTATGAGACACTTCAGACTATAGTTTTTCTTTCTTGTAATAGCCTCACCAGGGCTTTACATAAAGTAATGTGGTCTCAAAACAACAAATTGTTCTCTTTTTCTCTCATCTGAAAGAGTTCCAAGAAATAATATCTTTTCTTTCTTAAATATTTAAAATAATCTTTTGGTGAAACTATTTGGGTATGTAGTTTATTTGAGGAAAAATTTTAAATTATAAATTCAATTTATTCAATAGACAACAGAGATTTTCTTCTTATTTCCTAGTTTTCACTTAAATTTCAAGAATACAACATCCCAGTGCAGAATGCCCAGGGTTCTTTGTCTTTGAAACTCTTTTTGAATCATCAGCTACAATGTTGGCAGAAGTAAAACAGCTAGACTAAAAACACTGGCATAAAGAGAAGCCAGTACACAGTTACACAAAATAGCTTCTCAGTCAATTACAAATGAAATGACCAAAAGGATATTTCACTCTCATAAAGTTAAAAGCAAAGGAGTTGAAAATTTTCACATAGATCTTAATTTTACATTAACTCTCATTTCATGCCATTAGATTTTTTACTATATTAAGTTAGAGAGTTATGTATGTGTGAAAAAAATACTTTTTCAATTATGTTAGACAGACATAATGTGAATAGCTGGTAAGAAATCTCACATGATGAATAAATTAGCAAATCTTTGAAGGTGAGAGGTTTGGGTTTGCACATGCTATTATGTATCCTATTTTCAAGTTTATACCTTAAACCAATTTTAAATTTATAAGTATAGATAACTGAAACATTGTGATATCTATGCAATATACAAAGATTTCACTATTTAAATATTTCATCAAAGATTTACATTTTAAAAATTATAAAAATGCTCTTATTTTATGTTGCAACAGTGGACATATATTTTATAAAATTAAAAATTACCTTAGATAACATTATTGGAATTAAAATGTTGCTAGTTATTACTAGTTTCTTGGTATAATTTACAAAGTTATTTAATACTGATTATCCAATGTATTATTATTTCACTGATATTAAAATCATTTAAAGTATATTCATCTCTAATTGTACAGCATTTACCAGTATTTGTTAATTCCTAGGTTATGAAGTTATTAGAAGTTGTCTCACCTACAACAAAAGTCAATCTTATAAATTCATTTTAATAAATTAGATGAAAGATATTAGTGATGAAAGATTATATGAAATTAGATGAAAGATAAATTAGTATGAAAGATATCAAATAAAGCATTACTTTTAAATAGCATTTTTTTCTTAATATATTAAAACTCAGCAAAACACTATATATAGCACCTGGTATATCATATATGACATCTCTATAGATGGCATAAAACCTTGCCTAGATGTTTTCTGGTACTAAGAGGAATCAGACTTGCAGGGAATCCAGAGACCACAGAAATGTAAGTCTGTGAATATTTGTTAAAATATGTAATACTATGGGCTTCCCGGGAGGCTCAGAGGTTAAAGCGTCTGCCTGCAATATGGGAGACCCGGTTTCAATCCCTGGGTCGGGAAGATCCCCTGGAGAAGGAAATGGCACCCGACTCCAGTACTCTTGCCTGGAAAATCCCATGGACGGAGGAGCCTGGTAGGCTGCAGTTCATGGGGTCACGAAGAGTCAGACACGACTTGAGCGACTTCACTTTACTACTAAATACATAAGTAAACATGGTAAAAATTATAGTGAATAACTTCTTTAAAAATACTTTCTAGTTCTTACAATGAAATAATTTTTTTAAAGTATATGGTAGTTTTCACATTAATAGCTGGCGATTTAATTACAAATATTGAATATATTGGGCTTCCCAGGAGGCTCAGCACAACATCCCAGTGCAGAATGCCCAGGGTTCTTTGTCTTTGAAACAGCGAAATCAGGTGCCGTGTAAGTTTAACAGCGTTATTTCAGAAAACCAAAAATCACCTGGAGAAGAAATGAATACCTTGAACACAGAAAAATAGTCTTATTGGCAACAGAATCGAGCTTTGGAGGCTAGGTCAAGGTTCTCTGGGAAAAGGAGAAAGCTTTCCGGAACGATGAAAGCCCTTCAAGAAGAAATAAGGTCTCTCCACTAGGAGATAAAGGCTGTTACAGCATCAGGAGCACGCGATCAAGATGGACGAAGTTCAGTTCAGTCGCTCAGTCATTTCCGACTTTTTGCAACCCCATGAACCACAGCACGCCAAGCCTCACTGTCCCTCAGCAACTCCCAGAGTCCACCCAAACCCACATCCATCAAGTTGGTGATGCCATTCGACCATCTCATCCTCTGTCATCCCCTTTTCCTCTTGCCTCAATCTTTCCCAGCATCAGGGTCTTTTCAAATGAGTCAGCTCTTCCCATCAGGTGGCCAAAGTATTGGAGTTTCTTTCAGCTTCAGCGTCAGTCCTTCCAATGAACAACCAGGACTGATTTCCTTTAGGATGGATTGGTTGGATCGCCTTGCAGTCCAAGGGACTCTCAAGGGTCTTCTCCAACATCACATTTCAAAAGCATCAATTCTTCCGTGCTCAGCTATCTTTATAGTCCAACTCTCACATCCATACATGACCACTGGAAAAACCATAGCCTTGACTAGACGGACCTTTGTTGGCAAAGTAATGTCTCTGCTTTTTAATATGCTGTCTAGGTTGGTCATAACTTTCCTTCCAAGGAGTAAGTGTCTTTTAATTTCATGGCTGCAACTGCCATCTGCAGTGATTTTGGAGCACAAAAAAAATAAAGTCAGCCACCATTTCCATCATTTCCCCATCTATTTCCCATGAGGTGATGGGACCGGATGCCATGATCTTATTTTTTTGAATGTTGAGCTTTAAGCCAGCATTTTCACTCTCCTCTTTCGCTTTCATCAGGAGGCTCTTTGGTTCATCTGCATATCTGAGGTTATTGATATTTCTCCCTGCAATCCTGATTCCAGCTTGTGCTTCTTCCAGCCCAGCCTTTCTCATGATGTACTCTGCATATAAGTTAATAAGCAGGGTGATGATATACAGCCTTGACGTACTCCTTTTCCTATTTGGAACCAGTCTATTGTTCCATGTCCAGTTCTAACTGTTGCTTCCTGACTTGCATACAGATTTTTCAAGAGGCAGGTCAGGTGGTCTGGTATTCCCATCTCTTTCAGAATTTTCCACAGTTTATTGTGATCCACACAGTCAAAAGCTTTGGCATAGTCAATAAAGCAGAAATAGATGTTTTCTTCTGGAGTTCTCTTGCTTTTTCAATGATCCAGGAGATGTTGGCAATTTGATCTCTGGTTCCTCTGCCTTTTGTAAAACCAGCTTGAACATCTGGAAGTTTCGGTTCATGTATTGCTGAAGCCTGGCTTGGAGAATTTTAAGCATTACTTTAGTGATGTGTGAGATGAGTGCAATTGTGCAGTAGTTTGAGCATTCTTTGGGATTGCCTTTCTTAGGGATTGGAATGAAAACTGACCTTTTCCAGTCCTGTGGCCACAGCTGAGTTTTCCAAATTTGCTGGCAGATGGAAGAAGAGACCCTGATGAAAGAAGGTCTGGTGCTGAAGCTGGAAGAACTGGCTCTGTGGAAGGAGGAACAGGCCGTTTGTGAGGGGAACAATGCTCTGAGAGAGGAGAACAGTGCTCTTCAAGAGGAGGAAAAGGCCCTTCTGGAAGAGGCAAAGGTCCTGGAGGAGTGGACTCAGATTCTTCAGGGGAAAGACAGCAAAGATGCTAGCTGGAAAAATGCATAATAATAATAAATAATACAGAAATGTGACTTGAAGTTGTAACCAGCAAATCATGAATATCATTGACATTCCAGAAAGAAAATTCAAGTTTTGAAGGTGAAATACTATTGGGGGGTTGCAGTCAAAAGCCTAGAAATGAGCAGTGCTCAGTATCTGGTCCTAGAAACCAAATTAAACCCTGAAAATTGAAAAGAAAAAAAAAAAAAGGCAGATTCTTTACCATGTGAGGCACCAGGGAAGCCCAGTGGTTCTTTAGGTTTACTTACATTGTACAGAACTATTGGTGGTAAATATTTTAGAATGGAAAAAAAATGTATTGCTTAAAACATGTGACACTGAATGGATTAAATGTTTGCTTCTTACTTTCAGAGTTATTTGGTGAACAGTGTAAGGAATCAATGTCACAGAGGAAAATTTGTCTTAAAACTTGCTCTTAGAATTATGAAAAATATAGTGAAATATAAAGTTTGTATCTATAAACATTATGAAAATATATGTCTTGTGAAAGAATATTCAGCTTTATGCTTATTCCTATGATCTAGCTGAGGCCAATAAAATAATAATAATAATTTTTAAAATATGTGATAATATAAAAATTAATGAATGTTCACTGACTTCCCACTGTCATTTTTTTGTTTTCCTCTCAATTATTGTCTTCTTCCTTTTGCTTGCTGGGAGCGTGCCATGCCCTCTAATAAATGTATTAATGGGAGAAAAGGGAGTGAGAAAATAAAAGTCTTTAAACTCATAATAGAGCTTGTGGAGTTCGGAATGTGAATCTGTGGAACAGTCCCTGTTCAATGGAAATTGGGGAAGAAATGGCATTTTCAGGTGGTGTCTTAATGTTGACAAGTGATCTAATTGAATCTTCTTTTAAAAAATCAGTTCTGCAGAAACAAAGTCACTTGGGTTTATGGATTTATTAGAGCTACATACTTGCAGAACACTAGGTTACAAACTGCTAGAGGGCTGTTGCAATTCCTTAATTTTAATCATTATAGATTTTGAGCACTTAATGCAAGGTAAACATTTAATAGATTTTTTTTTTAAGTCATATTTCATTCTGATTCTTGTCCAGTGTTGGGTAATAGGAATATAAGAAAAAAGTACAGGAGGAAAAGACTTTCCTTTCCCTAGATGCTGCCACATCTGCAAAAGAGTCAAGATACATTTGTCAGTTCAGTTCAGTTCAGGCTCTCAGTGCTATCCGACTCTTTGAGACCCCATGGACTGCAGCATGCCACTTGTTAAACACCTCTGGTTAGCATTCTGCTAAGTAAAACAGATACGTTTAAGTGTGAAAAGAGACATGTTCCCTGATTTTAAGATTCCACACCCCATAATGTAAGATAAATACTATTATTTTACTCCTTAAAAGAGTGTATCTCCCTGATAAACGATTTGGCACTGTTCATTGGAACACAACCCTTGTTTAAACAAAATAATTCAACCTTGGAGAACATTAAGAAGTGACATTTGTAGATAGTGTTCAAATGACATAGTCAATTGGGACAGGGAAGAAATGTAAAGCCTTTATTATTGTTTTTACCTTAAAATATGTGGAAGATGTCTGCAAGCAGGAGAAAGTCCAACGTAGTGTTCTAGGGATTATGGTTATGTGACTTTACTGTCTGTACATGAATTCCGATATGTAATTGTTCACAGAAAACAGTCTTTATTCCCAAAATTCCCTGCTCTAGTGTTTAGGAAGAATAAACTGCTCTTTCGTGGTGAGGTCAGGAAGGGCAGTGCCCATGGAGGGGACACAGTTATCAGTGATCCTTCTCAGTGAGGGAGCTGTCCTTATTGCCTCATAGTAAAATCAGCAGCCGTTCAGCTTAAACTAAAGACACAGGACACACTGCTCAAAATTTCAGTCTCTCCTCTTTGAATTCATATGCTAAGCTGAAGATTGGCACTGCTACAGAGACGTTTTGGTTAATATTTATAGCACACTCTGCAAATAAGAAACTACATAAGTAAGAAATGAGTTAAAACAACATGTCAATATCCCTCTTCATAACATCTATGATCTTTCATCTTCACAGACTAATAAAAAAATTAGATATAAGTAAATGTCCTTTTTAAAGTTTTCATCTTATTTTTAGATATCAATTGAAATTGTATGTTAAACAGAGGAAATGAAAAAAATGGGTGCATTTTGACCCTCAAACTTTAGTGTATATGAACTTCGTTTCTTTATTATTCACTTCTAGGTCTTTCCTTATAGTTTCCAGAAAGGGTGGCCACTTAAAGGTCATCTGAAAGCCTAATGTTCCAACCATGCATGCCGTTAATCCAGGCCAGCAGATAGTCATTAGCTACAGGACAGATAGTGGCATGGATGTTTCAAATATCTTCTTAGAGATGAGAACTTGTTTATCTTGAAGAGACTATCAGGCCTCAAACCATATGCTAGACTATATCTAAGGCCACAAATCTCAGGCTCACAGGTCCATCCTTCCTCACTTTGATTTACATTGTTATACTCTATAGATCCTCTAATATATCCCGACTCTACATCATTATCTTCTATCCTGAACATTTTAGCAAACTTTCTGTATCTTTAACATCTTTTCTGAACATTCCTTTTGTCTTAGAGAGACCCCAGTGATACTGCCCTCTTTGATATATACCTCAGGATTTTAGGCACCAGTCAAGATGAAGATAGGGTAGGTTTCCTCAGTCTCACTGCCCTTCCAAAACTTTTATCTTGTTTCCTCATGTAAAAGGTTTAGTCTCAGTGAAGCGTGTGATATGAAATACCACTTTCTATCCTATGTGTTATTTCATATTCAGACTTCTTATTTGCCCTGGTTCAGATTTTAAGCCTTTTGGAATTCAGATCATAGTTTTCTGCCTCCTTTTACTCTTCTGTATAATCTCAAACTGCACATAAAGATTAGTCTGAAAATGGACCACACAGTCCCTTGGATCTTTTTATTCCCCAAAACCATTTCCCCAAATCACATCAGTCTCCATCCCCATTATCATATCTTAAAATATTTATGATTTGAAAATATATTGATTCAGAAATCTGAACTATCCATGTTAATACACTCTGTCCACCTGCTACCTTATTTCCCTGTTTACCCACTCATATAGAAATCTAACTTAGAACTCAATCAGCATTATTTCACTACTGTTACCCCTCACATTTTCACTTCTCTTGTTATTCAGCATAGATTCTGGGTTTTTACTCTTTACTCATAGATAATGCTCTTTACTCTTTTAACTCACACTGCAGGTCACTGACCTGAAAATTTCCAATTCTGATTAAAAGTAAATATGTGTCATTTCTTCATCTATATCTTGTCTGTTTCCTTGTTTATTTCCTTGTGTTCCTGACCAGTTGAACAAAGAGGTGTTGCTATTATTAACATAACAGTAATACTGTATACTTAGAGTATTAAATATTTACATATATTAACTCACTTCATCTTTGCAAACAACTTACTTTCAGTATCCTAATTTTACAAACGAGGAAAGAGAAGCACAAGTAAATATTCCTGTTTCCAAGATCACATGTATGATTTTTCCAATATAGGATTTAACTGTGGTCTGACTCCAGACTCTGTCCTCTCTGCCTCTGCTGGTTATTACAATATGAAATCATCCAAATGGAGATGAAGAAAACACTGTCCAGCAATTCCACATTATTCCTGCTTTCTAATGTAAACAAATTTTAAAGTCTCCTTTCTCTACTATCTTTGATAAGTCTCACTACCAAATGAAAAGCCTGTTTCTTAGATCCTTGAGAAAACACACACCAAAAACTCTAGCATTATTATTCTACCTCAAGTAGAAGTGTACCTATTCTTTACTAGTAAAAGGGAAATAGATTTACTACAGATTAATCCTTCTATATCTGCTCAGGATTTCATTTTATGTTTTCCTTTCAAGGAATTTATTCTAATCTGTGTTCTCTAACATTGAACATTCTTGAAAATGAAAGCCAGGCTTTTGTCTCTTAGTCATTCTAGTAGATATGAGGCTGTGGCTTAATATAATACAGGTTAGTATCTCCTTTATGATTAATGATGTTGAGCATATTTTCTTATGCATACTGGTTATTAACATATTTTTGCATGTGAAGTAATTTTTTAAAATTACATTTATTTTCTCTTGGTGGTTAGTCTTCTTATTAAATTTTAAAAGTTGTTTATTTATTTAAGACATAGGTTCTTTCACAGTCATGATTATTGCAAATATTTTGTTCAATTTATGGCTTGCTTTCTGATTTTTCTTTTTTTTTTTTTTTAATTTTTTTATTAGTTGGAGGCTAATTACTTCACAACATTTCAGTGGGTTTTGTCATTTTTCAACCATGAGACATCATGAGCAGAAAAGTTTAATATAAAGTCCAATTTACCTAATTTTCGTTTAGTGGTGCATTATATTTACATCTGTTGTCTCATTAGCATTTTGTGTTCTCATTTTGAATCATATATTTTTGCCTAGGAATATGGGCTAATGGTGGAGAAGGCAATGACAACCCACTCCAGTACTCTTGCCTGGAAAATCCCACGGACAGAGGCGCCTGGTAGGCTGCAGTCCATGGGGTCGCTACCGGTGGGACATGACTGAGCGCCTTCACTTTCACTTTTCACTTTCATGCATTGGAGAAGGAAATGGTAACCCACTCCAGTGTTTTTGCCTGGAGAATCCCAGGGACGGGGGAGCCTGGTGGGCTGCCGTCTCTGGGGTCGCACAGAGTCGGACACGACTGAAGCGACTTAGCAGCAGCAGCATGGGCTAATGATAAAAAAATTCACCCAGACTCTAATGCAAAGTGTTTGCATGTGTATATATAAATTCTGGCACTATTAATCTCTGGCTCGTGTAGAGTAGAGTACTAGGGAATACTAAAGTCTGTATATGTATTATCTCATATAGGAGCCAGAGCACAAACAACACAGTGCTATTGAAGTGTCTGCTGGTGAAAGTAAAGCCTGATGCTGTAAAGAACAAAACTGTATTGGAAGCTGGAATGTTAGGTCCATGAATCAAGGTAAATAGGAAGTGGTCACACAGCAGATGACAAGAGTGAAATGACATTTTAGGAATCAATAAACCAAAAAGGATGGGAATGGGTGAATTTAATTAAGTGACCAAATTAAATTTATATGGCAAATTTAATTCAGACCTTATACTATGGGCAAGGATCCATAGAAGAAATGGAGTAGCCCTCATAGTCAACAAGAGTCCAAAGTGCAGTACTTGGGGGCAATCTCAAAAATGACTGAATGATCTCGGTTCATTTCCAAGGCAAATCATCCAATATCATGGTAATCAAAGTCTATCACAACCACTAATGACAAAGAAGATGAAGTTAGATGGGTCTATGAAGACCTAGAAGACCTTCTAGAACTAAAAAAAAAAAAAAAAAAAAAGACGCCCTTTTCATCATAGGAGACTGGAATGCAAAACTAGGAAGTCAAGAGCTGCCTGGAGTAACAAAGTTTGACCTTGGAGTAGAAAATGAAGCAGGGCAAAGGCTAATAGAGTTTTGCCAAGAGAACCCACTGGTCATAGCAAACCCCCTCTTTTAACATCACAAGAGATGACTCTACACATGGACATCACCAAATGGAAAAATGGAAATCAAATTGATTATATTCTTTGCAGCTGAAGATGAAGACACGCTGTACAGTCAACAAAGACAAGACCAGGAGCCAACTGTAGCTCAGATCATGAACCCCTTATTGCAAAATTCAGACTTAAATTGAAGAAAGTAGGGAAAACCAGTAAGCAATTCAAGTATGACCTAAATCAAATCCCTTATGGTTATATGGTGGAGGTGACAAATAGATTTGAGGGATTAAACCTGACAGAATGCCTGGAGAACTATGGACAGAGGTTCATAATATTGTACAGGAGGGGGTGACCAAAATCATTCCTAAGAAAAAGAAATGCCCAAAAGGCAAAATTATTGTCTGAGAAGGTCTTAAAGCAGCTGAGAAAAGAAGAAAAGAGAAAGACAAAGGAGAAAATGAAAGACATATCCCTCTGAATACAGAGTTCCAGAGAATAACAAGGAGAGATGAGGAAGCTTTCTTAAGTGAACACTGCAAAATGATACAGGAAAACAATAAAATGGGAAAGACTAGATATCTCTTCAAGAAAATTAGAGATACCTAGGGAATATTTCATGCAAAGATGGGCACAATAAAGGACAGAAACTGTGTGGACCTAACAGAAACAGAAAATATTAAGAGGACATAGCATGAATACACAGAAGAACTGTGCAAAAAAGATCTTAATGGCTGGGATAATTACCACAATTTCATGATCAGTCATCTAGAGCCAGACATTCTGGCATGCGAAGTCAAGTGGGCTTTAGGAAGCATTGCTACAAATAAAGCTAGTGGATGTGACAGAATTCCAGCTGAGCTATTTCAAATCTTGAAAGATGATGCTGTCAATATGCCAGCAAGTTTGGAGAGCTTAGCAATGCCCAAAGGACAGGAAAAGGTCAGTTTTCATTCCAATCCTAAGGAAGAGTAACGTCAAAGAATTCTCTAACTACCACACAATTGTGCTTATTTCACATGCTGGCACGGTAATGCTCAAAATCCTTCAAACTAGGCTTCAACAATACATGAACTGAGAACTTCAAGATATACAAGTTAGAATTAGAAAAGGCAGAGATCAAATTGCCAGCATCCATTGGATCATAGAAAAAGCAGGGTTATTCTTGAAATACATCTATTTCTGCTTCTTTGACTACACCAAAGCCTTTGACTATGTGGATCACAACAAACTGTGGAAAATTCTTAAAGAGATGGGAACACACTACCACCCTACCTGCCCGCTGAGAGATCTGTATGCAGGTCAAGAAGTAACAGAACTGGACATGAAACAATGGGCTGGTTCAAAATTGGGAAAGGAGCACCTCAAGTCTACATACTGTCATCCTGCTTATTTGATTTATATGCAGAGTACATCATATGAAATGCCAGGCTGGATGAAGTTCAAGCTACAATTAAGATTGCAGGGAGAAATATCAATAACCTCAGATATGCAGAAGATGCCACCCTATGGCAGAAAGTGAAGAGGAAGTAAGAGGCTCTTGATAAAGGTGAAAGAAGAGAGTGAAAAAACTGGCTTAAAACTCAGTATTCAAAAAAACTAAAATCATGGCATCTCATTCCATTACTCCATGGCAAATAGATGGGGAAAACAATGGAAACAATGACATACTTCATTTTCACAAAAAAATCTCAGGATACAATAATTGAGGGCATGAAATTAAAAGACACTTGCTCCTTAGAAGAAAAGCTATAACAAACCTAGACAGTATATTAAGAAGCAGAGACACCTCTTTGCTGACAAGGTTTATATAGTCAAAGCTATGATTTTTCCAGCAGTCATGTATGGATGTGAGGGGTGGGCCATAAAGAGCACTGAATAATTGATGCTTATGAACTGTAGTGTTGGAGAAGACTCTTGAGAGTCTCTTGGACTGCAAGGCGACCAAACAAGACAATCCTAAAGGAAGTCAGTCCTGAATATTCATTAGAAGGACTGATGCTGAAGCTGAAGCTCCAATACTTTAATCACCCGATATGAAGAGCTAACTCATTGGAAAAGACCCTGATGCTGGGAAAGATTGAGGGCAGGAGGACAAAAGGGCAACAGAGGATGAAGTGGTTAGATGTCATCATCAACTCAATGGACATGAGTCTGAGCATGCTCCAGGAGATGGTGAAGAACAGGGAAGCTTTGTGCACTGTAGTTCATGGGATTGCAAAGAGTAGGACACTACTGAGTGACTGAACAACAATGAAAACATACCTTTTTAATGAGATTGTCAATAAAAATTATTTCACAGAAAGAGAATTTAGAAATATTTCAGAGATATTCCTCTAGAACCAGGTAATTGCTATACCACTTAATGAGATGATGCACCCTTCAGTTCACTGAAGTCCCTGTAATATACCTAACTTAGTTCTGGCCCATGTCCACATAAATAATCTTTATTATTAATTCCTGTAGGTCTTTTGACTGCCAGAAGAACTAATATGATATCTATATATTTATTGCTATTATCATTTAAAGAATATTTAAGGACTCAGGGGGTGCTGGAGACCACTCAGAGGATGCTCACAATTGGCTCAAAGAATACTTAGTTGGATAATATTTTCTAATTTATTTAAAACAGATATATGATTATAAACGATCTAGATTGGCTGTTTTAACTTTCAGGTACCTTGCCTTTGGTGGCTAGGTAAATGTTTAACAATCAGTGCAACCAAAAGAAAGGTGGGGAAAAAAGCCTTAATTTGGATTATACAAAGTTCAAGATGTCAGTGTGATGCTATGAATGCAGAGCTGGGAAGAGATGTATGCAATCATGGGGGGAGAGGAGGGGCTTCCCTGGTGGCTTACGTAGTAAAAAATCTGCCTGAAGGATGGGACACATTTCAGGGTTCGATCCCTGGATTGGGAGGATCCCCTGAAGAAGGAAATGGCTACCCATTCCAGTATTCTTGCCTGAAGAATTCCCAGTGAATCTAGATACTTTATAATAATTTGTATGTGTGCTTTAAATAAGTTAAAAAAATATTATCTAACTAAGTTCAGATGTTGATAGCATTAGTTATAAATCTTTAAAGAAATTTCATAAGATATTAATAACATACAATTTGTTGGCTATGATTCACATTTTAAACAGAAAGATGGTATAATTGAAACAATAAAGTAAGACATTTTCCCTCTAAAACAATCTCATTATTATTTTATTTTATTAATATATATTTAAAATACATAATTACTTAAAATTATTATAGAATGTATTAATGTTTCTTTTTCTTAAAAGTAGAATTAACACATGATTTTGAAAAACATGAAAGTAACAGAAAAATTACAAATTCAGGAACAAATTTAGAGTAGATAAGCAGTTATTTTATGCTCAGGATACTGTAACTTATGTTCAGGGACTGTAATAGACCAGACAGTAATCCCAAGAAAATGGCTCATTAAGGGTCTCCAAAGGGACATAACAGCAGAGTTAGGGATTCTATGAAGATATTAGAGCTGTCTAAAATTATAGATTTTGTACTGAAGAAGTTGTAATAAGCTGAATTACATTCAGAGTGAAGTCAGAAACACATAAAATTGCATCAGCAAAGGGGAAAGTATTTGACGGTTGTTTACTAAATAAAAACAACACAAAGCAATCATGATTCATATCATTTTGATCTTTACTTTTTTTTTTTAAATTAGCTAAAGGGATAATAGGTTTGCTCAAAAATATTAAAATAGAATATCTGGTGTTATTCTTGATTCTGCTCCAACCTTTAATTTTTAAACTCTACAATCCCCACACATATCTCTGAAGCAGTAGCATTACGTCAGTACTTATGTATTTTTCACTTCCCCAGAATATCTAGAACCATTCAGTTTATAAAAAGTGCCAATGTTATTATTGCATAGTGAATGATGTAATATATCTGATAAATTTATTAAAATATTTCTGATTTAGGCTGATTAGAATACTAAGCTAGTGATAAAATTTACATCTGCAACATATGATGCCTGAACAGTTATAAAGTGAGTGAGTGCAAGTCTCTCAGTCGTGTCCAACTCCTTGCGACCCCATAGACTATACAGTCCATGGAATTCTCCAGGCCAGAATACTGGAGTGGGTAGCTTTTCCCTTCTCCAAGGGATCTTCCAGACCAGGAATCGAACTGGGGTCTCCTGCATTGCAGGCAGATTCTTTACCAACTGAGCTATCAGGGAAGCCCATAACAAATGACTCACAAAAAGACAAACTGTTTCTATAAGCACTAGGAATTAAATTTCCCAAGTGTGGTAGTTTTCAAAAAGATTTATTTTGCCCCTCTTCCTGATGTTACATCAATTGTTCTTCTAGACTGAATCTGGGCTAAACCACGTGACTGACATTTTCCAAAGAGAGTTGATCAGCTGACTCAAGTGTAACCTCAGAAAACACTTGCCTATTCCAACTTGTGTCCTACTATTTCTAATATTGCCCACAAAGCAGTTCTGGGCTGGTTCACTTTAAGGTAAACAACATGTTGACCAATCATCTATGAAAGGCCAACAGTCATCTGATCTTAGGCAGTTGTATGAGCCCATCCTAGATCAAAAGAACAATCCAGAACAGCCAAGTCTAATTATGAACCCACACTCTTACCAGCCAAATAAGTGCTTATTAATTTAATCACTGATATTGGGCTTGTTACATAATATGATTGAGGTAATGAAGAGAATAAGCACTGTTGTTGTTCAGTTGCTAAGTTGTGTCTTACTCTAGGTGGCCCCATGGGCTGCAGCTCGCCAGGCTTCCCTATCCTCCACTATCTCCTGGAGTTTGCTCAAGTTCATGTCTATTGAGTCGGTGATGCTATCCAACCATATCTTCCTTTGCTTCTTGACCCACATTAAGGTTTCTCAGGAGACACATAAGGTGGTCTGAGATTCCCATCACTTTAAGAACTTTCTAGAGTTTGTTGTGATCCACACAGACAAAGGCTTTCTTATAGTCAATCAGCAGAAATAGATGTTTTCCTGGAATTACCTTGCTTTCTCTATGACCAACAAACACTGCACACTTAATCTCTGGTTCCTCTGCCTTTCTGAAACCCAACTTGTACATCTGGAAGTTCTCAGTTCATGTAGTGCTGAAGCTTAGCTTGAAGGATTTTGAGCATAACCTTATTGACATGGGAAATGAGTGCAGTTTGCTGAACATTCTTTGGTACTGCCCTTCTTTGGGACTAGAATTAAAACTGACCTTTTCCAATCTTGTGGCCACTGCTGAGATTTCCAGATTTGCTGACATACTAAGTGCAGCACTTTAAGAGCATCACCTTTTAGGATTTGAAATAGCTCAAATGGAATTCCATCATCTCCACAAGCTTTTTCATACTAATACTTCCTAAGACCCACTTGACTTCACACTTCAGGCTGTCTGGCTCTAGGTAAGTGACCACACTATCGTGCTTATCCCAATCATTAAGATTTTTTTTTTTTTTTCCCCATAGTTTTTCTGTGTATTCTTGCCACCTCTTCTTAAACCCTTCTGCTTCTGTTAGGTTCTTACCATTTCTGTCCTTTATTGTGCCCATCCTTGCATGAAACACTCCCTTAGTATCTCTCATTTTCTTGAAGAGATCTCTAGTCTTTCCCATTTTATAATTTTCCTCTATTTCTTTGTATTGTTCATTGAAGCAGGCTTTCTTATTTTTCCTTGCTATTCTCTAGAGCTATGCATTCAGTCGGATATATTTATCCTTTTCTCCCTTACTTTTCATTTCTCTTCTTTCCCCAGTTATTTGTAAAGCCACCTCAGACAACCACTTTGCCTCTTAAATATCTTTTCCTTTGGAATGATTTTGGTTACTGCCTCCAACACAATGCTACAAACCTCTTCCCATAGTATTTAAAGTGAAAGTGAAAGTGAAGTTGCTCAGTCATGTCTGACTCTTTGTGACCCCATGGACTGTAGCCTACCAGGATCCTCAGTCCATGGGATTTTCCAGGCAAGAATACTGGAGTGGGTTGCCATTTCCTTCTCCAGGGGATCTTCCCGACCCAGGGATCAAACTCAGGTCCCCTGCATTGTAGGCAGACACTTTACCTTCTGAGTTACCAGGGAAGCCTGTAGCATTTAGGCACTATCTAAATCTGATCCCTTGAATCTATTCATGACCTCTACTGCATAATCATGAGGGATTTGATTTAGGTAATGCCTGAATGGTCTAGTGGTTCTCCCTACATTTTTTAGTTTAAACCTGAATTTTGCAGTAAGGAACTGATGATCTGAGTCACTGTCAGCTCCTGGTCTTGTTTGTGCTGACCAAATAGAGGTCCTCTGTCTTCGACTGCTTATAATATAATCAACTTGATTTTGATTTTGTCCATTTGGTGATATCCATGTGTAGAGTCATCTCTTGTGTTGTTGGAAAGGCTGTTTGCTATGACCAGTGTGTTCTCTTGGCAAAATTCTGTTAGGGTTTGCCCTATTTTATTTTGTACTCTGAGGCCAAACATAGTTGTTACTCCAGGTATCTCTTGACATTACTTTTGCGTCCCAGTCACCTATGATGAAAAGGACATCTTTTTTTGGTGTTAGTTTTAGAAGGTCTCATTGATCTTCATAGAACTTCATAGAACATAGTCAATTTCTACTTCTTTAGCATCAGTGTTTTGAGCATAGACTTGGATTACTCTAATGTTGGATAGTTTGCCTTAGAAACGAACTGAGATCATTCTGTTGTATTTGAGATTTCACACCAATACTGCATTTTGGACTCATTTGTTATCTATGAAGTTTACTTCATTTCTTCTAAGGGATTCTTGCCCACAACTACATATTTATCTAAATTAAATTCCCCCATTCCTGTCCATTTTAATTCAGTGATTTCTAAGATGTCGAGGAAAAGGAGGAGAGGGGATAGAAGACAACATGGTTGGATGGCATCACTGACTTGATGGGCATGAGTTTGAGCAAGTTCTGGGAGTTGGCGATGGACGGGGAAGCCTAGTGTGCTGCAGTCCATGGGGTGGCAAAGAGTCAGACACCTGAGCAACTGAGCTGAACTGAAGATATAGATGCTCACGCTTGCTCTCTCCATTCCCAGTTGTTCACTCTTGCTTGACCATGCCCAGTTGTCCTTGATTTGTGGACCTAACATTCCAGGTTCATATGCAATATTGTTCTTTAGCATCAGACATTATTTTTACCACCAGACACATCCACAACTGAGCGTGATTTCCACTTTGGTTCAGCAGCTTTATTACCCACTGCTCTTCTCCAGTAGTCTTCCAACCTGGGGGACTCATTTTTCAGTGTTATATCTTTTTGCCCTTTTGAATGGTTCATGTGGTTCTCAGCAGGAACACTGGAGTGTTTCATCATTCCCTCCTCCAATGGACCACATTTTTTTAGGACTTTCCATTATGACACATCCATCTTGGGTGGCCCTGCAAGGCATGGCTCACAGCTTCATTGAATTATACTAGCCTCTTTGCCACAACAAGGCTGTGACTGAAGGGGAAGAATCAGCATATGATAAACCAAAGTTTTCTTTTTCTTCTCTGCTATTTTATTATTTTGCTCGAAAATGTAGCATTTTAAAAAAAGTATTTTCAATTAAAAAATGACAATTTATTTTCTGTTATGTACATTTGGACTAGTAATAAAATAAATTTACTTATAAACAGGAATTACTTTAAATAAATATAATTTATTAAATCATTAGCAAAATATTGAGTTGAACTGATAACTCAGTGGTAACTGTGTGAGCATGTTGTCCAACTCTTTGCGATCCCATGGACCGTAGCCTGCCAGGTTCCTCTACCCACGGAATTTTCCAGGGAAGAACACTGGAGTGGATTGCCATTTCATACTCCAAAGGATCTTTCTGACACAGGTACAGAAATTACATCTCTTGCATCTCCTCCTGCATTGGGAAGTGGAGTCTTTACCACTGCTGTTTAAAGCATCATGGATGTGTTGCTAAATTTATATGAATAAAGAATCAGGCTATTAGCAAATAATTGAACTTTTAAAATGTAAATTAATTACTTTAAACAGAAGACAAGATGATATATATTAAGAATTACTTACATGAAAAAAGAAAAAAAAAAAACAAATATTTCAATGATAGCAAAAGTAAAGAAAAATACATATAAATTATTCTGCTCATCTCTATTCAACCTAAGAAAATTTCTGACAAAGGTATTCTGAAAAATTATTTTTATGTTCATTTAAAAGAAATCATTAAAAGAAATGTGATAAAAAAAAGTATAATTTTAGAAAAGTGGATTATTCTAAACTAGCTTTATTTTATTTTATTTTATTTCTATTAGAAGTAGTCAGTTATTAGCAGATTGATCTATCTTCCTTAAGGTGGCTTCATGCTCTGGCACTTTCTCCAAAAATATGACAGCATCAGGTCACTGTTCCACAGTGACCAATCTTGATCTTGTAGGCAGTACACCACTGATGAGATTTTGGAACTAAATTAAAAGCCACAGATGTCAGACAGTAGAGCCAATTACATTCATGTTTTCTGAATTCCCTTCACTGATAATGCTACCAGATAGGGAGAACCAAAGAAGACCCTTCTTCATGGGCCTAGGTTCTTTGTAAGGACACAAAGAACAATCTGAGGTCTTACCTGTGGCAAAAACAAGTACTGAAGAAAGAACAGAAAGAACACCTCAAGGGAGAGGTGGGCCAAACCAAGAAGGCACTGGAACCAGAATGATGAGGTCTGGAGAAATATTTTTTTGTTGTTGTTGTTCTTTTGTTTTTATTTTTATTTTTTTTAAATTAATTTATTTATTATTTTACTTTACAATATTATATCGGTTTTGCCATACATTGACTTGAATCCTCCATGGGTGTACATGTGTTCCCCATCCTGAGCCCCCCTCCCATCTCCCTCCCCATCCCATCCCTCTGGGTCATCCCAGTGCACCAGCCCTGAGCACCCTGTCTCATGCATTCAACCTGGACTGGTGATTGGTTTCACATATGATAATTTACATGTTTCAATGCCATTCTCCCATCTCATCCCTCCCTCACCCTCTCCCACAGAGTCCAAAAGACTGTTCAATACATCTGTGTTTCTCTTGCTGTCTCGCATACAGGGTCATCATTACCATCTTTCTAAATTCCGTATATATGCGTTAGTATAGTGTATTGGTGTTTTTCTTTCTGGCTTACTTCACTCTCAGGCTTTTACATAGTCACCTAGGTGGGCATGGACTGACAGTTTTGATTGACAGTTGCAAGTTGCATAACAGCAAGCTTATATGTCTTTCCCATAATTCAGTCTGTTATAATAAGATGTATGTATGCACAGAATATTTATGAACCCTTAATATGGGTGTTCATTGGAAGGACTGATGCTGAAGCTGAAACTCCAGCTTGGCCACCTCATGCAAAGAGTTGACTCATTGGAAAAGACCCTGATGCTGGGAGGGGTTGGGGGCAGGAGGAGAAGGGGACGACAGAGGATGAGTTGGTTGGATGGCATCACCAACTCGATGGACATGAGTTTGAGTAAACTCCGGGAGTTGGTGATGGACAGTGAGGCCTGGCGTGCTGCGATTCATGGGGTCGCAAAGAGTCGGACACAACTGAGCGACTGAACTGAACTGAACTGAATATGCTCCTGGCTGCCTAAGGTTACTTGAGGATAGAGTTGTGCATGAAGAGCGCATGTGCTGGAGTTGGAGAAGCCCCTGTGGTTAATTTATACCCATTATGTGGTTACTGCACATTCCCCAGAGTTAGAAAAGTCTCTGTGGTTATTTTGTAACATATCTGTGAGCTCTTCTGGGAGGCATTGGTGCTTCTCTTGAATGGAATTTAGAGATCAGCTTGAATCTTTTCAGCTAGGTCACCCCTTGTTGCTAATGCCTAAACTCTACCTAACAATAACATGTCCAAATACTTGGTTTTCCAAGAATAAACTTTTTACATAGTGTAGAACATGAGTCTCGGATCTAACTCTGGTGCAACAGGGATTTAATAAGTGGTAAATGTCATTTAGTACTTTGGCTAAAAGATGAATTAATCACTTGAGAATCTTTACAACAAGCTATCTCAGATAAAGTTAGATATATCCTCTACTTCTTACTGCCACTATCACCAAAATACAATATATTTTTGTATGTCTCTGTTTAATATCCATTTATCTATATCTATACCCATATATGTTGGTTTCCTAGGGCTATCATAATGAACTATCACTGATTGCTTGATTCCCCCCCCCCCCCCGATGCTCAGGTTTATTTTATTTTATTTTATTTTTCATTTATTTTTATTAGTTGAAAGCTAATTACTTTACAATATTGTAGTGGTTTTTGCCATACATTAACATGAATCAGCCATGGATTTACATGTGTTCCCCATCCCGATCCCCCCTCCTGCCTCCCTTGATTGCTTGATTTAAATAACTAAAATGTATTTCTTCACAGTTCTGGAGGCTAGAAGTCTAGCATCAAGGCGTTGGCAGAATTGGTTTCTTTTGTGGCCTCTCTCCTCGGCTTTTGGATAAGCACATTCTGTGTGTTTAATGGTCTTCCTCCTGTGTGTGTCTATAATCTAATATTCCCTTCCTATATGGAAACCAGGCATATTGAACTATGACTTTGGTTTACCTCAATTACCTCATTCAAGACCCTCCTTCCAAATACTGGAAGTTGAGACCTCTACCCATGAATTTGTAGGTTTACTTCAAAATATTACATCACAACATAACAAAACTTACATCATCATAAAGAAGTGAAAAGATATAGAATCTATGTAGAAAAAAGGATTATATATTAGAATTTTTAAAAAAGTACCAAAGAAAAAGAATAACACTCTATGGCAGTTTTTAGTATTAGCAAAATTTATAAACATACTAAGATTCAGATAAACAGTTATGACACATTTACAGTATAATGGATTATTAGTTATTCCCACAAAAGCTCCAAATATTGGTGCAAAGATAATGATCCTTGTAGAAGGGATACAATGAGGATGAAATAGAGGAAGAAAACAAAAGGTAAAAAAAGGTATCTAAATATTTGCTGACAAGCTCTGTCTTACTGAGCTTGGTGTATTCCTGAATATTTGTATAATACCATCAAAAGTCTCTAAATCAAGATCAACTTCTGACCAATCTCTGGTCAGATTTTTCTCAACCCCCACATTCCATTCTGTAGAGAGAACTAGAATACTGGCTTCTTCCCTTTTCCATCTGATCATGAGGATTTATTTTTTAGCCTCTCTCTTGACATCCTCAAGATGACAGCCCCATCAGAGGAGGACAGCCCCAGTTGACAGGGAATGGGTTACTAAGGCTCACTGGGAAATGGGAAACTTGCTACTTGTCACCATTATTCCCTGCTATCTCAGATAGTATCATAGGAATATCAGTCAGTGTTCTGTAAGAATATCTGACGGGGACAGCGAAAAAGGGTTTCAATCTCCCAACTTACTCCAGGATACTTGCACACATTCTATGAGAGATCAGCAGTACTGTGAAGAGTTTTTCTGTACCAGCTGTGAGAATTGCAACTTTGTTGAGGCATGCTTTTAAATATATACTGCAACCACATGGCTGAATTATGGAAGTGCGTTACTCTTCTGCTGAGTGAGTCCTTGTATCCTTTACATTAATATCTCTCCATCACTTTTTCCTTCCAGTGTGGGGAGCCGGCCTGACTGCTCAGGCCCCTTCTCGGCCCTGAGAGAGATCAAAAGGTCCCTCTCTGTCCCGCCACCCCTGATTTGTTAAAGTGCAAATTGGCCTTTCTCACCTCCCTCAAGGAAATCGCTGCAGCCACCATTTGCCCATTTTCCTGACTCTGATAAGATTATCGGGCTCCTGTGAATGGCTTATGTCTAGGTAGTCTTTACCTGATTGTAAGACGCTGGTGCCATGCTCTGCTGGAGTTAAGATAAAACTCCTAAAACTAGTATCTGCAGTTCTGCACGTATGCAAGTCTTTGATCTAAAATTTGGTGAATCCTGTTAGTATATATATGTATGTTACCCCTCAATAAAGTCGTCGGAATCAGTCACAAGCTGACTCCGTCCCTCTCAACCCCATCTTTCTTAGTCTTTTATTTCTCAGGTGCACTGGTGATTGCGTCCTTGACCTGTTCATCTAGCCGGCAGGCCCGGCATTCCAGTGAATGTAAGTTCTGTTTAATTCTCACAAAGCCCCATGAGCTGGGATGATATTATATTCCAGTTTTGACATATGTAAAATCTCAGGTCCTACTACTTGACATTAGTAAGAACTGAGTTTTTATTCTGCAATATAGAAATATTCTCCTGTACAGAAGTTTTCCAAATAGTTCCTTGCCTTACCTGTGCTAATAATAGATTATGTTATCCAAGAAGGATTGATAAGCCTTTAGGATCTGAATTTAAAGAATTTTCACCCTACCCAGAGTGAGTGAATTTACATATTAATACCCAAAATCATCCCTAACACTTTGTGGTTTCTTTTATTTTCAAATTTTATAATAGTTGGGGAATATTTTTTATAGTTCACCATGAATTGTAGACAGTTTTCTTCATCAAAACTGTTATATTTAGTCTTTTCATAATATTACTAGTGTGATTCTTCTGTATATAGTTACAAATGCAACATTAACAAAGGTAAAACTTTGAAAAAATGGCATACATTGTATTTCATTTTCTATTATGAATGACATTTACTTTCCAGTAAGAGAAACAGAATAAATTATGAAATAATTAAATGAATTTTGTGTAAAGAGCATTTTCTACCCCATTTCTACATGAGGTAGAAAATACATTTTTTGAATGTCATTGCAGGGTTACAACAAAAAAGCTGAAAGTTGAAGTCTATTGATAGAATTCCTGTAAGCATGGTTTAATTCCAAATCAGTCACAGTTCTGACTCAGAGAAAGCTTTTTTTATTTCTTTTTTTTTTTTTTTCAATCCACTTTGTGCAAGTTGTTAGTGAACATATTAGTTAATGACCTGAAGGCAAATCCCTGACAATGTGATTTTGTGCTAATTGTGTGGAAAAATTTTTCTAGCTTTTAAAAATGTTACATTCTGAGATGCTATGGGGAATTCATCTTCCCTATTTGAGCTATTCTATTCAACCTTCCTCAAGGGCACTGAATCATATTGAATGAGTCATCCAGCATTCACATCATATCTAAAATCAAGGAAAACTCCCAAGAGGCAATGTTAGGGATTAAACACTCTCATTTCGTTTACATTCAGTTGGCATTAAAATGAAAAATATGTTATAAAATTGACTATATTAAGACTATAGATATTTCAATATCTCATTTTCATAGTATATTACAATAAAATGCCAAACCTTTAGATACATTATAATAAAAATATTTTTAAACTTTACTTTTGGAAAAGCTTCTTACCTTAAATTTCCCCTCTTTAAAATACTTTTTCTTTATTATTATTCAAATAACTTACACTAGACACATATTAAAATAAATATATGCTTCATGAGTGTGTTTATTAAAGGAAGACCAGTGCTTCAGCAGCCTCAGGTTGAAAAATATTAAGTTAAGGCATGTTAAGAAGTGAATGTGAAAAATATATTTGCATATATATATGTATATATATATATATATAAATTTTGAGCTTGCTCAAAGGTAGAGAATCCACCTGCCATTCAAAAGATGCAGGAGATGCAGTTTCAGTCCCTGAGTTGTGAAGATTGCCAGGAGGAGGACATGACAACCCACTCCAGTATCCTTGCTGGGAAAATCCCATGAACAGAGCAGTCTGGCAGACTAAGGCCCATTGGGGTTGCAAAGAGTTGGACATGACTGAAGCAATTGAGCATATATATAAATTTTAAATTATTGCAAGAACATCTGCAATATGGTTGTAAAAGTTTAATTAAAAATATTGAATCTTTCAATTCACAATAGAAAACAGACTTGAACATATTTAGATATTAAACAAACACATTACTTAATTTTATTTATATTAAACAAATAAAAATATGAATGTTTTAACCAAGAAGTTCATCCCTTAAGATTTCTTGCATTTTTAACTGCTCTCTTATTTTAACTATATTTTTCACATAAGACTAATTCACGTACTCTATCTATGCCACACACACACAAACTGCCCTGGCACCTTCCTAGTGTATGTAATGTATACGCTTTCAGTCCATCTAAATTATGTTGAATTGTGTATAAATGTGTCTTCAAGTTGTATAGGTTTGTTTGAAATGAGAGTTTTCATTTTCTTTACACTACTGTCTTATAAACTGTATTGTGTTCTTATGTTTTCCTCTCAACATTAGATTTTTGAGATATACTGATGTTTTGATAATAAGTGTAGCCGATTATATTTCCTTTATTTATATCTCACAGATGAAAATGCAACCCACCAGTAATGGAGGGTCTTCCCATTTGGGGCTAGTGGTAAAGAACTCGCTTGCCAATCCAGGAGACCTAAGAGATGTGGATTCCATCCCTGGGTCAGGAACATCTCCTGGAGGAGGGCATGGCAACCCAATCCAGTATTGCCTAGAGAATCCCATGGACAGAGAAGCCTGGGTCGCAAGAAGTCAGACAAAACTGAAGTGAGTTAGCATTGGCATACCTGTAATGGACTTGTCATCTGCCTATAGCTCTGTTACCAAAATCTACAACACGGTGATGAATGTCTTTATTAATGTCTCTTTACAGTCTTATGGAAAGATTTTCGAAGTGTATGTACTCTGCTGTGAGACTAACTAATGGATGTGCTATATTTGCATATAAGATTTTACCTCTGTCCATGGAATTCTCCAGGCAAGAATATTGAAGTAAGTCGCCTTTTCCTTCTCCAGGGGATCTTCCCAACCTGGGGATCGAACCAGCATCTCCTGAATTGCAGGCAGATTCTTTACAAACTGAGCCAGTTGGGAAGCCCAAGATTTTACCAGATATTACTAAATATCTCCAGAATGCATATGTAAGTTTCCAAACATGGAACATCAGCAATGTTTAAAAGTTTCCGATCTTCCCATATTCTTATATTTCCTTTTTTAAATTTTTTATTTTTTTTACTTTGTAACATTGTATTGTTTTTGCCATACATTACATGAATCCATCACAGGTATACATGTGTTCCCCATCCTGAACCGCCCTCCCACCTCCCTCCCCATCCCATCCCTCTGGGTCATCCCAGTGCACCAGCCCAGAGCATCCTGTATCATGCATTGAACCTGGACTGGCAATTCATTTCACATATGATAATTTACATGTTTCAATGCCATTCTCCCAAATCATCCCACCCTCGCCCTCTCCCACAGAGTCCAAAAGACTATTCTATACATCTGTGTCTCTTTTGCTGTCTCTCATACAGGGTTATCTTATATTCATAGTGTAATGTTGTTACAATTTTGCCACTCTGCTACCTGCAAGAAGGTATACAACTAAGCCCATGTGCTGTAACTACTGAGCCTGTGTGCCATAAGTAGAGAGGCTGTGTGCTGCAACAGAGATCTTGCGTGAAGCAAAAAAGATCCTGGGTTTTGCAATTAAGATCCCTCACAGTCAAATAAATAAATAAATATTAACAAAAAACCCACATTGCACCATTTAAGAGACTCCTGAGATGACATCAAGCACTCTAACATTTACGTTATAGAGATCCAAGAAGGAGAATACAGAGAAAAAATGGTAAAGATGTAATACATGAAAAATTCCCTTATCTGAGAAGGGAAGCAGATCCAGGAAGCACAGAGCATCTCAAATGAGATCGATTCAAAGAGGACCACATCAAGACCCTTTGTAATTAATATGGCAAAGATTCAACATGGGGAGAAAATACTAAATGCAGAAAGAGAAAATCAATTAGTTGTCTGAAAGGGAACTCCCATAGGACTATCAGCTGAATTTTCAGCAGGCACTCTGCAGGCCAGAAGAGAGTGACATGACATATTTAAAGTGAGAAAAGGAAAAGGCTACAATCAAAAACACTTTACCTGCAAGTCTATCATTCAGATTTAAAGGAGAGATGAAATTTATAGACAAGCAAAGCTAAAAGATGTCAGCACCTCTAAACTAGCTTCACAAGAAATGTTAAAGGGACTCTCTGAGTAGACAAAAGACAACAACTCAAAACATTAAAATTTAAAAAGGAAAAACTCATTGGTAAAGGCAAATATTATAATAAAGGCAGTAGATCAACCACATACAAAGCTAGTAGGAAGGTTATAAGACAAAGTAGTAAAACCACTTATATTCACAATGAGTTGTTAAGAGATACACACACATAAAAAGAAACACATAAAATATGATGCGAAAAACATCAAACTTGGGAAGGAGATAAAAATGCAGCATTGTTAGAGTGTGTTTTAACTAGAGATTATCCAATTAAATATACTGCTTAGCATCATATATATATATATTCCTACATATATATGTAGGAATATATTGTTACATATTATTATATAAAAACTTCATCATAACCACAAATCAAAAGTATAAAATAGATACACAGACAACAAAAAAAGAGAAAGAAATCCAAACATAATGCTAAAATTTGTAATCAAATTATTAGGGAAGATACTAAAGAAAAGAACAGAAAAGAAGTAAAAAAAAAAGACAAAGAGATAATAAATACATACAAATTAACATTTACTTTAAATATCAATGGATTAAATGTGCCAACTAAAAGACATAATGGGATAAAAAAAAAACTGACACCACAGAAATATAAAAGATTGTAATTAGCATAGACGTGTATCCCAATGTTCCTAGCAGTACTATTCACAATAGCCAAGATCTGGAAGCGATCTAAAAGTCTATAGATAGATGAATGGCTAAAGAAGATGTGGTATAGATATACAATGGAATATTAGATTTAAAAATTAATGAAATAAAAATATAGTGAAATCTTTCCATTTGTGACAACACAAATGGAAACTGTATATATCATGCTAATGAAATGTCAGACAGAAAAAAACAAATATATGATTTCACTCCTGTGTGGAATCTAAAAGTCAATACAAATGAACAAACATAAAACAGAAAGAGAATTATATATACACAGAACAAACAGGTGGTTGCCAGAGGGAAGGAATTTGAAGGAAGGAAGAAATAGTTTTGTGAAATTAAAAGCTAAAAATTTACAAAATAAGTGCATCAGGGTACAAAATATACAGGGTCACGGACATAGGGAATAACTGTGCAATGCCTTTGCATTGTTACAGTGGTAACTGTACTTTTTGTGGTGATCAGTTTGTAATGTATGGAGATATTGCATCACTATGTCATGCACTACGAACTAACATAGCGTTGTAGGTCAATTACACTACAAAAACAAACACACAAATAAACTCATAGAAAGAGCAATCAGACTTGTGGTTACCAGAGGCAAGGTGTTGAAGGGGTGGGGAGAGGTAGTTAAAATGTGCAAACTTTCATTTATAAGATATATAAGTAACAGGAATATAACATACACTATGATATATTCAACTTACTGTTGTATACTATATATAAGTTGCTAGGAGAGCAAATCTAAGTGTTCTCATCACAAAGAAAAATATATTTTTATTTTTTGTTTTATATCTATATGAGATGATGCATGTTCATTGAACTTACTATGGTAATAATTTCATGGCAAATGTATGTCAATTATTATGCTATATACTTTAAGCTTACACAACAGTATATGTTAGATATATCTTGATAAAACTAAAAAAAAAAAAAAGGAAAAAAAAAGAATAAAAAAAAAATTTAAAAATAAAGCTTATATGGAGTGGAAAAAAAACCCAGAATAACCAATCCAACATTGCAGGAAAAGAACAATTTTAGAGAAGTAACACTATATAATGTCAAGACTTACTATAAAACTACAGTAGTCAAGAAATGGTAACACTGACAAAATGACTTGTAAAAAAGATCAATAGGACAAAGCAGAGAGCTTAAAAATACATGATCCAAAATGCAATCAAAAGAGGAGCAAAGATAATACAACAGAACAAAAATATTCTTTACAACAAAAGGTATGGGGACAACTCAATATCCAAAAAGGAGGGGAAAAAAGAATCCAGATGCATATCCTACATGGACTTCCCTGGTGGCTCAGATGGTAAAGAATCTGTCTGTAACATGGGAGACCAGGGTTCAATCCCTGGGTTGGGAATATCCCCTGGAGGAGGGTATGGCAACCCTCTCCAGTCTTCTTGCCTAGAGAATCCCCGTGGACAGAAGAGCATGGCAGGCTACAGTCCATAGGGACACAAAAAGACAGACATAACTAAGTGACTAAGCACACACACATAACTCAAAATGGATCACAAACTTAAATGTAAAACAAAAATATAAAACAACTAGGAAGTAATATGTCCAAACACCTAAATGACCCTGGGTTTGGCAATGGCTTTTACACATAATACAAAAAAAACATAACCCAGAATAAAATAATGATAAACTGGATTTCAATAAAATTAAAAAAAAAAATTTCTTCTCTTAAGTCACTGTCAAGAGAATGAAAAGACAAGCCATAGACCAGGATAAAATATTTGCACAAAATATATATATATATATATCTGCCACAGGACTCTTATCCAAAATAGTCAAAGAACTCTTAAAATTCAACAGTAAGAAAACAGTCAATTAAAAAGACCTGTAGGCCCCTAAGGTCTGTATCTAGGTTCTTTTTTTTCTCTTTCTGCATAACAACTTACCAAATGTTGGCAAGAACTTGGAGGCACGGAACATATTCACTGCTGGTGGGAATGCAAAATGGTATCATCACTTTGAAAGACAGTTTATCAGTAAAGGAAATCAATCCTGAATATTCATTGGAATGACTGATGCTGAAGCTGAAACTCCAATACTTTGATCATCTGATGCAAAGAGCTGATTCATTGTAAAAGACCCTGATGCTGGGAGAGACTGAAGGCAGGAGGAGAAGGGGATGACAAAGGTTGAGATGGTTGGATGGCATCATTGACTCGATGAACATGAGTTTCAGCAAGCTTCGGAAGCTGGTGATGGGCAGGGAAGCCTGGTGTGCTGCAGTCCATGGCGTCTCAAAGAGTTGGACACAACTGAGCGACAGAGCTGAACTTAAATGAACTGAACAAAGTTGAATATATCCTCTCCATATAATCTAGCAAGCATGCTCCTTAGAATTTATCCAAAGGAATTAGAAATTTACATTCACACAAAATTCTTCACAAAGATGTTTATAGTAGCTGTTTCTTCATTACCAAAAACATGGAAGGAACCGAGATGTCCTTTGTCAGTTAAAAGGAAAAATAAACCATGGGATATACAGACAATGGAATATTATTTATTGCAAAAAGAAATGAGTCATCAAATTGTGGAAAGAAATGGAAGAACCTGAAGAATATTCCTAAGTGAAAGAAGCCAATATGAAAAAAATGCATACTATATTATTCCAACTATATAACATCTTATAAAAGACCAAATTAAAGAGACAGTTAAAAAGATCAGTACTTGTCAGTATTTAGGAAAGGGGAGGATGGATATGCAAGTAGGGCACAGAGGATTTTTAAGGAAAATAATAACAGTCCAAAGCTTGAAACAATAAATTTTGGTTAATCCCAAGGTTTTGACTCTTCTTTCTCAGTTGTGCATCTTGAAAACCTTATAACCCCAGAATTAAACCTTTTACCCCTGAATGGGATATCCAGCCCAATTAGAAATTCTGTGTTTAACTCTAGAATATGGTAGAAAAGAGTGAACATGCAACTTCTCCTATCCTATTTTAACAAGCTTCCGATAGTTTATTAAATAAAACATAAAGCAGTAAAATTACTAAATGATGTTTAACATGTTCAGGTTCTGTACTATTTGGCTATTTACATTTATTTGCATAATATTGATTTGTATGACATAGTCCAATTTTTGTTGAAATATCTTGATAATAATTTTGCATTCCAAGGATAAATTTCACTTGATCAAAACTAAATAGTCTTCATTTTCCATAATATCAAAGGATGTGTTGCATATAGATATTTTTTTATCTGGGTTAACACATAAAATTAGTCTATAATTTTCTTTACTTGGTTTGCATTTATCTTGTGTTAGTAAAATTTAGTGCACAGTTTTCTAGTCTTTTTTACGTTGGGCTGGATGAAGTGCAAGCTGGAATCAAAATTTGCTGGGAGAAATATCAATAAACTCAGATACGCAGATGACACTACCCTTATGGCAGAAAGCAAAGAACTAAAGAGCCTCTTGATGAAAGTGAAAGAGGAGAGTGAAAAAAGTTGGCTTAAAACTCAACATTCAGAAAACTAAGATCATGGCATCCTGTCCCATCACTTCAAGGCAAATAGATGGGGAAATAATGGAAACAATAGCAGACTTTATTTTGGGGGGGTCCAAAATAACTTCAAATGGTGACTGCAGCCATGAAATTAAAAGATGCTTACTCCTTGGAAGGAAAGTTATGACCAACCTAGACAGCATATTAAAAAGCAGAGACATTACTTTGCCAACAAAGGTCTGTCTAGTCAAGGCTATGGTTTTTCCAGTGGTCATGTATGGATGTGAGAGTTGGACTATAAAGAAAAACTGAGCACCGAAGAATTGATGCTTTTGAACTGTGGTGTTGGAGAAGACTCTTGAGAGTCCCTTGGACTGCAAGGAGATCCAACCAGTCCATCCTGAAGGAGATCAGTCCTGGGTGTTCATTGGAAGGACTGATGCTAAAGCTGAAACTCCAATACTTTGGCCACCTCATGTGAAGAGTTGACTCGTTGGAAAAGACCCTGATGCTGGGAGGGATTGGGGTCAGGAGGAGAAGGGGGCGACAGAGGATGAGATGGCTGGATGACATCACCGAATCGATCCACATGAGTTTGAGTAAACGCCGGGAGTTGGTGATGGACAGGGAGGCCTGGCGTGCTGCGATTCATGGGGTCGCAAAGAGTCAGACACGACTGAGTGACTGAAATGAACTGAACTGAATCTTTCTTAGAAAGAAAACTTTCTGACAGAAAAGTTTTTATGAAAACTTTTTTTTTTCCCCCAGAAAACTATCATATGGCTGAAAATAGAGATGAAATTCACTTAATTTCCAAGAATTATAAAAGTAAAGCAAGATTAATTTTGCAATTTAAGCAATATATTATAATATGTGTTTTGAGCTGGCATCACAGCTGGTGTTGAATTGCATTGACTGTTGAATTTAAAAGCATATTAACATCTTATACATTTATAAAATTCATTAAAATAATAGCAACTATAGTATAAAGATAAACAAAGGATGTAATTTTGAAACTTAGACAAATGTAACCATCTTATATTTTCACATTTGGTAGGAATTAATAGCAAAATAATTCATCATAAAATTCTGCAGCTGTTTTAGTCCAGGGGATTTTGGAGAGTCAGAATTAGAGGCGGGGGGGACTCACTGATTGAAACATTTTGGCCCATGAGCCATTATTTGGGGGCCTTAACATAAAGATTTTTTTTTTTTGCATAAGGTCAGTAATACTCTACATAAATTACAGAGCTACTAGTTTTCATTTATGCTATATATTACCAGGATGTATATTCACTGGAAGGACTGATGCTGAAGCTGAAGCTCTACTACTTCGGCCATCTGATGCCAAGAACTGACTCATTGGAAAAGACCCTCCTGCTGGGAAAGATTGAGGGTGGGAGGAGAAGGGATCGACAGAGGATGAGATGGTTGAATGGCATCATTGACTTGATGGACATGAGTTTGAGCAAGCTCCGGGAGTTGGTGATGGACAGGGAAGCCTGGCATGGTGTAGTCCATGGGGTCTCAAAAGAGTTGGACATGTTGAGCAAATGAACTGACTGAGTAGGCTCTTTGAGATGATGGGAAAGTATTTATTTGTAATCTCTGGAAATATATCATATGGATGCATTTCATGTATAATAAGTAGAAAATTAGAGTACACACTTTAATAAAAATATCTGGCTTGTTACATGGAAAGAAGTCTATAGTTCCAGCATATGTAAAGATACAGAGTATAAATTGGGTATGTGTTATAACTAAAAGAATTAATGTAAAGAAAACAGCTGATGGCCAATAAAGATGATAGAAGTGAAATCTTGTCATAGATAATGAAAGGAACTGTAGAAAATTGCAACAAATTAAAGAAGGTAGAACAATGGAATTGTAGAAATAAAAGTTATTTTGTGCATCAAATATAACAACTCTTCCATTAAAAAAAAAAAAAATGATGTCCAGTGTCTTTCCCTGGAAAATAATAGACCTGGGACTGAAATCTATACTCTTGATTCCTATCTTACACTGCTGCAATTCTAGGCCTCTGTTACAAGAGATTTTTTGTGTGTCTACTTCATAGATTAGTTGTGTTATTGATGTTGTATGTTCCATTAACTCTCTTGGATAGAAAAAGTAGAGAAAAAGAAAGCAGATCTCTAGGGAGCAACAGCAGACAGTGGGATAGATAAAAATAAGCTACCATAAGTTCAGCTGTAGTCTTTCATCTGGAATCATTGCCAAACCCACTAATCTTCTGTTTCCTTGAGTTATAGCTGCCTGAGGCTTGAAAGTCACTTATCTGATGCACCATAGCCCACAATCTAGTAGGAAAAAATAACTGGAATCTTACTCTCCCTGGAAGCTGTGTGGCCTCAAAGTGTCGTATGCTAAGTCACTTGTCATGCTGTCAAATCACTCCTTTGTTGCTCAATGCTACAACTCAACAAAAGCAAGTGTTCATTTCTGCACTTTGGCATATTTTTGGAATTTGTACTCACCTTACTAATTTAAACTTTTTGAATCACCTGAAAATCCTTGAAGTTGACACATATATTGTAAAAATAGAAACTACATAATATAACAAGGAGATTGTTAAGTAATACTTTAGGTATTTGTCTTTCTCTTGAGGATAGGTTTCAATGACAAGGTTAGCCCATGGAATACAGGGGGACAAACTGAAGACCTCCAACAAATTAGCCTGGGTCCCTACTTCAAATTAATATACTTCTTCATATAAAATAATATTCTTTAGTGTCTAATAGTACTTTACTAATTTTTGAGTTGCTTGTGTTGAATTTTTCCCACTTTATGTCTAGTTTTTATATCATATTTCCCCCATGTAGTATTATCAGTTTAAAGTTTCTCATATTTGAGTATTAGCAATTTATTCATTAAGTATCTTAAAATTTAAGATGTAATGATAAATTTTCTATCTTGTTTTTCTTATTTAAACATCAAGGAATTCATATGATGGTTATATAGCTACGGAGAGGTTTTTTTTTTTTTCTTTTAACTCTCAGTCTCCTGATGATTATGAGGTTTCTTTACAGAGAAGAATATAGTTTTAACCTATATCAAGATGTAGTAGATCGTGTATGTCTATCAAGAAAATTATTCAGTTCTAATTCTTGTATATTAAACTGGTGATTATTTAAACACTCATAATTTTGTATTTGGTCATGAACAATGATTGAAGAAAGCGAAAGTGAAAGTCGCTCAGTCGTGTCTGACTCTTTGCGACCCCATAGACTTTACAGTCCATGAAATCCTCCAGGCCAGAATACTGGAGTGGGTAGCCTTTCCCGTCTCCAGGGATTTTCACAACCCAGGGATCGAATCCAGGTCTCCCGCATTGCAGGCGGATTCTTCACCAGCTGAGCCACAAGGGAAGCCGAACAATGATTAGTAATTGAAAATTAACTGTGAAATTCCCAATATACTTCAAATTGACTTATAACATAATGGTGAACCTTTCAATCCACTTATAAAATGAAACACTTCTAATGAAAATAGTTAAAACATTTTAAATAAAAGAGTGCATTAATAAAAAATTGAAATACATTCTGGATAATCAGTGTAAATAACATTAGGGCATTCTTTTAAACTTCTCACTTTAGGATATTTGAAGTTAGAAAGATCATGTTAACACAGTTTAGTTGCCATTGTTTTATATGAATCAGTACTTTATCACTGAATGTATTTTTACTCTAAAGAAAGGAGGTAGAAAATGAAGAGCATTTAAAATAGAAGAGCAGCATCATTTATAATATATATAGTTTAGGTGATCATGTTTTTATGCTTTTGTATAATGTGATTAATACAATTATCTTTCTCCCACATGTGGGCTTCATGTTGCTGGAGACAGAGAGGCATCACTTGGGGAGGAAGGAGGATATTCTGTATAAGATGAAATGATCATAACATCCCTTTTCTTTATTTATGTACCTACTTTCAGCACTGGAGAGAGGGCGTGCTAAGAAGACAAGGAGGTATAGGTGGCATACACAGGATTAATATGCACACATATCCTGATCGTTCTCTCAAAGGTACAACTGAGGACTAAACCAGAAATATTTACATAACTTAGTCTTCTTATTCCATGTCACAGTATAAGGTTCTCTTCCCAAGAGAAATTAAGGAAAACAACAGAACAAAACTTTGAATAGTATTTCGGACTAACTTGTAGAAATTAAGACATGCAAACATATTGATCTTTGCTTCCTCCACTGTCCTATTTGTTTTCCTCCTGTTGGTTTATTCCCCATCATCCTTTTCATCTTTCCTTTCTTCCTTTCTCTAACTGTAACTCCTTGTTATAGTTTCCTACTTTCTACCTGTCCCTTCATTATGTTTTCAGCTTTATTTAGAACAATGTGTTCTATAGATATTGAATAAGGAGGTTCTAGAGACTCTGTTTTTAATCTTCTGCTCACCTAATACAGAGACACTTTTTCTCTTCCACCTATGCATAACATTTTTATGCTATCCATCATAGTAGGGCCATAACTTTTATAATTATGTATAACACTATCTATCTATCTATCTATCTATCTATCTATCTATCTATCTATCTATCTATCTATCATCTATCTATCTATATCTCCCAAGGTTTTGGTTAACTCTATCTAAAGTAATATAGAATTAAATATCTAAATGTTTTGAAATGGGGTAATTATTTGGAGTAGGAAATGGCAACACACGCCAGTATTCTTGCCTGGAGAATTCCATGGGCAGAAGAGCCTGGCAGGCTATAGTCCATGGGGCTGCAAAGAGTTGAACACAACTGAGCAACTAACACACACAGCATAATTATTTACTCTACTTCTCTCTCAGAGTGGTAGAATCACCTTTAATATATTTGTTATTAAGAAGGAAAATTGCTTTTATTCCTACTTTCCTGTCTACCTGAAACAATGCACAAACCATCCCACTTTCTTTTGCTTGTTCCTAAAATACTACATAAATATACATCCATACGCACTCCTAACAAAGCAGCCAAATGAACTAGGCAACAGATGGGAAACTGAGAGTCCATGTGTTCACATTCCAACTATGCCAATAACTTGCTGGGTGATCTTAGGCAAGCCACATATCTTCAGATAATTGCCTTCCCTGTAAAAGAACAGAGCCATAGGGCCTGAATATTAGCTCTCAGAAGCCAATAATGAATTTGTCCTATCATCCTTCTAAATATGGAAAACATATTTAAATAATAAAGAGCTAGAATTGATCTTATTATTATTGCTTAATCTCACTAAGTCTTCCCTGCTGTTCTGAAGGCTGTAACCAAATGCTTTGCAAAATCCAATTTAAGAAAAAGAGCTTTCTCCATTATAACTACACTAAGAATTATGAAAAAAATGATACATTCTCTTATACTCACACAAGCAACAAAAGAAAAAGAATGCATTTATTTGGCCAGAGAGCTTATACAAATGGGCAATGCATCCATGAAATAATACTCAAAATTCCAGGTGGTGCTAGTGATAAAATCTCTTAAAGGAGATTAAGAGACGAGAGTTTGATCCCTGAGTTGGGAAGATACCCTGGAGGAGAGCATGGTGACCCATTCAGGTGTCCTTGTCAGGAGAATCTGATGGACAAAGGAGCCTGGCTGGCTACAGTTCATAGGGTCGCAAAGAGTCGGACATGACTGATGTGACTTAGCACAGCATATTAGTCATTAGAGAAATGGAAATCAAAACCTCACTAATATTGCATTCAAACCCACTTGGATAGGTAAAATTTTCAAATACCAGAAAATGAGAATTGCAAGCATGCAGAAAAACTGGAACCTTGATACATTGATGATAAGATTGTAAAATTATTCAGCCACTGTGAAAAACAATTTCAGAGTTCTTCAAAATATATAACATTGAGTTATGAAATATTTCACTACTAATTATTTGTCAAAGAGCATTGAAAACATATGTCCACATAAAAATATCTTCACAAATGTTCACAGAAGCATTATTTATAATGACGACAAAACGAAAACAGTCCAATGTATATTACTGTCAAGCAGGTAAACAAAATGTGTTATATTCATTGTTGTTATTGTTGTTCAGTCACTCAGTTGTGTCTGACTCTTCGTGACCTCATGGACTGCACCACACCAGGCTTCCCTTTCCATCACCATCTCCCAGAGCTTGCTCAAACTTATGTGCATTGAGTTGGTGATGCCATCCAACCATCTCATCCTCTGTCATTCCCTTCTCCTCCTGCCTTCAATCTTTCCCAGCATCAGGGTCTTTTCTAATGAGTCAGTCTTCCCATCAGGTGGCCAAAGTATTGGAGCTGGAGCTTCAGACTCAGCATCAGTCCTTCCAAAGGATATTCAGGTGTATTCATAAAATGAAATATCATTCAGCCATAAAAAGGGATGAAGTAGTGAAACAGACCACAACATAGATAATCCTTGCAAACATCATGCTAAGTGAAAGCAGCAATATCATTTTTTATGCCACACACTACATTATAGCATTTATATGAAACATTCATAATAGGCAAATCCAGAGAGATGGAAAGTAGATTAGAAGTTGCCAGGGACTGGCTCCATGATGGTCAATGTTAACTTCAGTTGACCCACGTGGGTCTTAATAACTAAATTTCAAAAACATACTGGAGCATATATATACACCACAATTTATTCATCCATTCCCCTGTCAATGAACGTTTGTGTTGCTACCATGTTTTGGCTATTATAAATAGCGATGCAATGAACATCAGGGTGCATGTATCTTTTCAAATTATTATTTTTTCTGGATATATGCCTAGAGTGGGATTGTTGGATCATATGGATGTTTCATATGTAGTTCTTTAAGGAGCCCCCATGCTGTTCTCTATAATGGTTGTACCAATTTACCTTCTCAATAACATAACAGTACAGCAAGGTTCTCTTTCCTTCACATCTTCTCCAGTATTTTATTGTTTGTATAGTTTTGATGATGGTCATCCTGATAGGTGTCATAAAGATAACAACATAACGCCATTACAGCAAAATGAATGGAACTAGATATTATCATACTAAGTGAAATAAATCAGGCAGAGAAAAACATATCTCACACGATATCATTTACATGTGGAATCTAATTTTAAAAAACGATACAAATGAACTTATTTACAACACAGAAACAGACCCACTGGTCTTGAAATCAAATTTATGGTTACAAAAGAAGAAACATGGGAGAAGCTGATAAATTAGGAGATTGGGATTAGCATATTCATACTATTACATATAAAATAGATAACTAATAAGGACTTACTGTACAGTATGGGTTGTGAAAGGGTGTGTGGGGGTTCAGTCACTCAGTAATGTCCTACTCTTTGTGAACCTATGGATTGTAGTCTACCAAACTCCTCTGTCCATGGGATTCTCCAGGCAAGAACGCTGGAGAAGGTTGCCATTTCCCCCTCCTGGGGATCTTCCAGACCCGGGGATAGATATGTCTCCTGAATCTCCCTGCATTGGTAGGCAGATTCTTTACCACTGAGCCACTCAGGAAGCCATAGCACAGAGAAATCTACTCAGTATTCTGTAACAATCTATATGGAAAAATAATCTGAAAGTCAATGCATTCAGTTCAGTTCTGTTCAGTCACTCAGCCATGTTCAACTCTTTGTGACCCCATGACTGCAGCATGCCAGGCATCCCTGTCCATCACCAACTCCCAGAGTTTACCCAAACTCATGTCCATTGAGTCGATGATGCCATCCAACCATCTCATTCTCTGCCATCTCCTCCTCCTCCTGCCCTCAATCTTTCCCAGCATCAGGGTCTTTTCAAATGAGTCAGATCTTCACATCAGGTGGCCAAAGTACTGGAGTTTCAGCTTCAGCATCAGTCCTTCCAGTAAACACCCAGGACTAATCTCCTTTAGGATGGACTGGTTGGATCTCCTTGAAGTCCAAAGGGACTCTCAAGAGTCTTCTCCAACACCAAGTTCAAAAGCATCAATTCTTTGGTGCTCAGCTTTCTTTATAGTCCAACTATCACATCCATACATGACTACTGGAAGAACCATAGCCTTGACAAGGTGGACCTTTGTTGGCAAAGTAATGTCTCTGCTTTTTAATATGCTGTCTAGGTTGGTCATAACTTTCCATCCAAGGAGCAAGAGTCTTTTAATTTCATGGCCGCAGTCACCATTTTAAGTGATTTGGAGCCCCCAAAAATAAAGTCAGCTACTGTTTCCACTGTTTACCCATCTATTTGTCATGAGATCAGATGCCATGATCTTAGTTTTCTGAATGTTGAGCTTTAAGCCATTTTTTTCACTCTTCTCTTTCACTTTCATCAAGAGGCTCTTTAGATCTTATTCAATTTCTGCCATAAGGGTGGTGTCATCTGTGTATCTGAAGTTATTGTCATTTCTCCAAGCAATCTTGATTCCAGCTTTGTGCTTCATGCAGCCTAGCATTTCACATGATGTACTCTGAATATAAGTTAAATAAGCAAGGTGACAATAGACAGCCTTGAAGAACTTCTTTTCCTATTTGGAACCAGTCTGTTTTTCCATGGCCAGTTCTAACTGTTGTTTCCTGACCTGCATAGAGATTCCTCAAGAGGCAGGTCAGGTGATCTGGTATTCCCATCTCTTTCAGAATTTTCCACAGTTTATTGTGAATGACACAGTCAAGGGTTATGGCATAATCAATAAAGCAGAAATAGATGTTTTATCTGATACTGTTGCTTTTTCAATGATCCAGAGGATGTTTGCAGTTTGATCTCTGGTTTGTCTCCCTTTTCTAAAACCAGTATGAACATCTGGAATTTTATGGATCACGTACTGTTGAAGCCTGGTTTGGAGAATTTTGAGCATGACTTTCCTAGCATGTGCGATAACTGCAATTTTGTGATAGTTTGGGCATTCTTTGGCATTGCCTTTCTTTGGGATTGGTGTGAAAACTGAACTTTTCGAGTCCTGTGGCTACTGCTGAGTTTTCCAAATTTGCTGGTATACTGAGTGCAGCACTTTCACAGCATCATCTTTTAGGATTTGAAATAGCTCAACTGGAATTCCATCACCTCCACTAGCTTTGTTCGTAGTGATGCTTCCTAAGACCCCCTTAACTTCACATTCCAGGATGTCTGGCTCTAGGTGAGTGATCACACCATCGTGATTATCTGGGTCATGAAGATATTTCCTGTACAGTTTTTCTATGTTACTGCCACCTCTTCTTAATATCTTCTACTTCCATTAAGTCCATACCATTCTGTCCTTTATTGAGCCCATCTTTGCATGAAATGTACCTTTAGTATCTCAAATTTTCTTGAAGAGATTTCTAGCCTTTCCCATTCTATTATTTTCCTCTATTTCTTTGCATTGATCATTGAGGAAGGCTTTCTTATCTCTCCTGGCTATTCTTTGGAACTTTGCATTCAAATGGGTATATAGTTCCTTTTCTCCTTTGCTTTTCACTTCTCTTCTTTTTAAGCTATTTTAAAGGCCTCCTCAGAAAACTATTTAGACTTTTTGTGTTTCTTATTCTTGGGGATGATCTTTATCACTGCCTTCTGTACAATGTCACAAATCTCCATCCATAGTTCATCAGGCACTCTGTCTATCAGATCTAGTCCCTTAAGTGTATTTCTCACTTCCACTGTATAATCATAAGGGATTTGACTTAGATCATACCTGAATGGTCTAGTGGTTTTCCCTACTTTCTTCCATTTAAGTATGAATTTGGCAATAGGAAGTTCATGATCTGAGTCACAGCCAGCTCCCAGTCTCTTTTTTACTGACTATATAGAGCTTCTCCATCTTTGGCTGCAAAGAATATAATCAATCTGATTTCATTATTGACCATCTGATGATGTCCATGTGTAGAGTCTTCTCTTGTGTTGTTGGAAGAGGGTGTTTGCTATGACCAGTGTGTTCTCTTGGCAAAATTCTATTAGCCTTTGCCCTGCTTCATGCTGTACTCCAAGGCCAAATGTGTCTGCTACTCCAGATGTTTCTTGAGTTCCTACTTTTGCATTCCAGTCTCTTATAATGAAAAGGACATCTTTTTGGGTGTTAGTTCTAAAAGGTCTTGTAGGTCTTCATAGAACCATTCAGCTTCAGCTTCTTCAGCATTACTGGTCAGGGCATAGACTTGGATTACCGTGATATTGAATGGTTTGCCTTGGAAATGAACAGAGATGATTCTGTCATTTTTGAGATTGCATCCAAGTGCTGCATTCTGGTCTCTTTTGTTGACTCTGATGGCTACTCCATTTCTTCTAAGGGATTCCTGCCCACAGTAGTAGATATAATGGTCATCTGAGTTAAATTCACCCATTCCAGTCCACTGCAGTTCACTGATTCCTAAAATGTTGAGGTTCTCTCTTGTCATCTCCTGTTTGATCACTTCCAGTTTGCCTTGATTCATGGACCTAATATTCCAGGTTCCTATGCAATATTGCTCTTTACAGCATCAGACCTTGCTTCTGTCATCAGTCACATCCACAACTGGATGCTATTTTTGCTTTGGCTCCATCCCTTCATTCTTTCTGGAGTTATTTCTCCACTGATCTCCAGTAGCATACTGGACACCTAGTGATCTGGGGAGTTCATCTTTCACTTTCCCATGTTTTTGCCTTTTCATACTGTTCATGCGGTTCTCAAAGCAAGAATACTGAAGTGGTTTGCCATTCCCTTCTCCAGTAGACTACATTTTGTCAAAACTCTCCACAATGACCCATCTGTCTTGGGTGGCCTCACACAGCATGACTTAGTTTCATTGAGTTAGACATGGCTGTGGTCCATGTGATCAGAATGGCTAGTTTTCAGTGATTTTGGTTTCAGTCTGTCTGCCCTCTGATGCCCTTTCTCAGTGCCCACTGTCTTATTGGGTTTCTCTTACCTTGGACGTGGGGTACCTCTTCACGGGTGCTCCAGCAAAGCACAGCCACTGGTCCTTATCTTGGACGTGGGTTATCTTCTCTCGGCCATTCACTGCTCCAGCACCGCGCAGCCGCTATATATAAACATACATATGTATGTGTGTAAGTACAAAACTAAGTCACTTTGCTATCCTGAAACTAACACAAAATTGTAAATTAAATTTATTCCAATAAAATATTTTAAGAATCAAAGTAAAGTACACATAACATATAATTTACTATCCGAGCCATCAAAAAATAAAACAGAAAAATAGTGGGGTGCCTTAAACTGTTTTCTTCAGAAAGCAGAGCTCGAGAAACTGTTCTAGTTCAGGTTGTTAATTTGATAAGACTGAACCAGGGATGTAGTTACAACTGAGATTGCATTATGGTGCAGGTAAACTCTGTCAAGAACTATCACTCAGTCCTTCCTAGTAAGACACATGTGTGCTACCCACATACACATAATGATATATGTGAAATATAATTTGAAATTATTTCTTTGGGAGGAAAGAGGGTCATTTGCCTCTTAATATCTTGTCCATTTGTCACAATTCACCCAGTGTATGTTACCACCTTCACAGTTCAGTTCTTGAATACACAAAAATCTAGCAGTTTCCACAGGTTGAGACCTCAGAGAAGCTCCTGTCCAGAAAACCAGAGAAAGCCAGCTACTGGCTGCAGCTGAGATCTGGTGCTATCAAGTTACATTTGGTAGAAATATTGTGGAGCAATGGTTCAAAGAAGATATATCACAACTGCCATGCTGAGAAGAAGTAGCATTTGCATGCATGTCTCCTATCCATCATTTTTCCTAGTTTTGCTAACTAGACACTATCCTAGGGAAATCATATACTTACTGATGCCTAGAAATAAACTACCTCTGACTGCCTTCTTTAGTCTTTTTGAAACAAAAGGTCAAGGAATATGCATGGAGGAAGACAATGGAAGTATATATTAATAGCAGTGAAGAACATGACACATCTACAGTGTGCTTTTATACATTATGGTTACATTTTCCAACGTTGCTATCATGAATTTAAGACACACTGCATTATCTAAATGGCAGAAAGTGGGGAGGAAAAAAAAGAGCCTTTTGATAATAGTGAAAGAAGAGAGTGAAAAAACTGGCTTACAGGACATGGAAGCAACCTAGATGCCCATCAGCAGATGAATGGATAAGGAAGCTGTGGTACATATACACCATGGAATATTACTCAGCCATTAAAAAGAATTCATTTGAACCAGTCCTAATGAGATGGATGAAGCTGGAGCCCATTATACAGAGTGAAGTAAGCCAGAAAGATAAAGAACATTACAGCATACTAACACATATATATGGAATTTAGAAAGGTGATAACGATAACCCTATATGCAAAACAGAAAAAGAGACACAGAAATACAGAACAGACTTTTGAACTTTGTGGGAGAATGTGAGGGTGGGATATTTCAAAAGAACAGCATGTATACTATCTATGGTGAAACAGATCACCAGCCCAGGTGGGATGCATGAGACAAGTGCTCGGGCCTGGTACACTGGGAAGACCCAGAGGAATCGGGTGGAGAGGGAGGTGGGAGGGGGGATCGGGATTGGGAATACATGTAAATCCATGGCTGATTCATATCAATGTATGACAAAACCCACTGGAAAAAAAAATAATAATAAATAAATAAATAAACAAAGCAAAACAAACAAACAACAACAAAAAAAAACTGGCTTAAAACTCAACATTCTAAAACTAAGATCATGTCATCCCGTCCCATCACTTCATGGCAAATAAAACAGGGAAAACATGAAAGCAGTGAGAGACTTTATTTTTGGGGGCTCCCACTGTGGATGATGACTGCAACCTTGAAGTTAAAAGATGCATGCTCCTTGGAAGAAAAGCTATGACAAACTGACAGCATGTTAAAAACAGAGACATCACTTTGCCTAAAAAAGGTCCATATAGTCAAAGCTATGTTTTTTCTAATAGTCATGTATGGATGCAAGAATTGGACCAAAAAGAAGGCTGAGTGCTGAAGAATTGATGCTTTTGAACTGTGGTGCTGGAGAAGTCTCTTGAGAGTTCCTAGGAGAACAAGGAAATCAAACCAATCAATTCTAAAGGAAATAAACCCTGAGTATTCACTGGAAAGACTGATGCTGAAGCTGAAACTCCAATAATTTAGTTACCTAATATGAAGAGCTGAACATTGGAAAAGCCCCTGATGATGAGAAAGATTGAAGGCAAAAGGAGAAGGTGGGGCAAAAGGTGAGATGATTAGATAGCATCATCAACTCAATGGACGTGATTTTGAGCAAACTCCAGGAGTTAGTGAAGGACAGGGAAGCTTGGGTACTGCAGTCCCTGGGGTCACAAAGAGTCAGACACGACTTAGGGACTGAAGATCAATAAACATTATTTAAAAGGTAATACTGTCCATAGAACACCAAAATATGCAAAGCACTGTGATTGCTTTTTTTACACAAGTGATTTTCATGCTCTCCCTCATGATGATCCTATGAGTTAGGTAATATTATTATTCTTCTTTTGTCAAGAAACTACTAAGATTCAGAAAGATTCAGAGATTTTTTTCAAGGTAACAGAGTTGGATGCTTTTTAACTTGAATTTAACTTCAGTTATCTTAGATTGTGAGTGTCAGTGATTTTTCTGCTATACTTCAGAAATCACCTTTATAACATTGTTATCAAGAATAAAGATAGAATTCTATTAAATGAATTGTTTTTGTGTCTTTTGATAATGATTACATTGGTATTTGCCTCCTTTTTCTTGATTCCTGATGAATTCCATTGAACAGCTCAGTATTTGCTAATATGTATGAAATAATTTTTGTGTGCAAGAATAAATTTTTTAGGAGAGTAACATGGTCACTTTTGGTCCCCCATTCACATAAGGAAGAATAGACATCACTATCCATACCTCTTGCTCTTCTTATTGCCTCCTCACCCAGAAGAATCTATCTACATTGAGAAGCTAAGACAGCAGACAGGATTATGGTGTCTTGCAGTCATTAAAACATTCTTCCCTGTTCTTTAACTTCCTTATTTCTGAATTTGCTGATCCAAATAATTGAACTTATATTTTCATTTTTTTCCCTGCTATGTCCTAGTCATTCCTCGCTGTTATAATTTCCTCACATTAACCCTAAGTTTAGCTAGTCTCAAGTTCTGAACTAAGGACACTGGACTCAAGGGTTCAGGAGCTAGGCTACTTAAACTGATGCAACTTCCGAAGTAAGGGAAGTGTCTTACTATGTACTTTGTTCCTGGGGATGCATATAAGATTGGCCTTTTCTTTCACTGCAGTGGTATAAATGTAACTTTAGTTTGGGAAGTTACAAATGCAGGGATTCCATGTGAAAATAAAACTCATCCTATTAGTCAATAGACAACTGAACCCAGAAAAATGATTGAGGTAGTCACATGTAGTGGTAAAATATACCAAAAGCTTGAAAAGTCCTTGAAAAACGTTTCTTTGTTTTCTTCTTGACATTAAAGAAAAAAATCACAAAGATCAGATTATCATATTCTATCTGAACCATTTATATGTAGGAGGTTGATGTGGGATTATCTGAATATATTTTAAAAGAAATTTATTTTGGAGAAAAGTTTTGTGAGAAAAGCCTGAAGATTCTGATGTAGCAAAAGTGATATTATAATAATTTATTGCTGCATTATTAACAAAGCATTTTTATTCTTATTTCAAAAGAGTCAAATATAGGCAGATTCTGTGATAGAGGTTGAATAGTTTTTTGATAACTCTATTTTTATTTTTCTTACCTGGGTATGCAAAACAAGACTTTAAAATGAAAGCAAGGAGTCAAAGCTAGAAAAGCAGTGTGTAAATATGTGAATTTAACAATATATAAAATTTAAGAAATTGATCAGCAGCAGCATGGGGGCCTGGCTTGCTCAACTTTGTTTTCCTCGGTATCTATGAATAACGTTCAAGTCCAGGGAAGACAATGTCATAACAGTAAACTTTGACTCCCTGTGACATCCCCTGAAGCTTGTGTAGTCATTTACACACCATGTTTTCAGATGGGCTCTGACATTCTCCGAGATTTCAATTGAGGATTTCAGGAACCCACAGTTTGTGGATAAATCAACATCACAGTGGGATGAGTATGTTCAGTGAACAGATAATGTGGAACAGAAATTTGAAACCATGAGAAATCATACCACTAAGGTAAGATAGGAAAAAAAAAAAAAATCAGTGTAACTATTATGAACCCAAGGGCTAAGTGACAATTTAGAAATACTGTTCTCTTAATACATTGTCAGTTGGACTTAAGATTGCACAGAGAATATATAGTGGAGAATAATATGAGTTTAAAAAGCAGTTTATTTTTTAAGTCAGAATTGAAACTGTATTGAAAATGAAAGAAAAGCAATGGAAGGCATTTGATTCAGCAAAAGAAGAAAAGAGATTTGCTTAGAAAAAATGTGAGGGTCTCAAAAAGAAATTTATTACAAAACAGAGAAGAAAGATTAATCTCTCCATACTCGGCTACTTTTGAAACTGAAACTAGCAAAGTTGAAGCTACTTTCTTTCTGGATCAGAACTCAATAAGCTTTCATGTAAGAAGAAAAAGTCAAGATGTTGGCAACATTAAGAAAGTGGAAATCTTCCATAAGAAGAGTGGGAGGCAGAGAAATACAGAATTATATCCTCTAACAGTGTTCTTTGTTTATTGGAACAATTGCACTAGTTTATCAGGTAAGAATTGGACACATTTCAGAAAGAAAGTTTGAGAATACCAGTATGAAATTCAAACATTTGTTGAGTTTCTTGATTGAAAAAATAGAATCCTAAATAAAGTAAAATAAAAATAGAATTCTCAGTTGCAAAGCAGGTTTTTCTTATGCCATAAGGGAACACTAGGCTACAGGGGACTTTTTGGATTATGAGGTACTAAAGTTAAGCAAAACATGAAATTATAAATTAAATCTAGCTTTTTGGAATTCTGGACAAGTAGTTGATGACTTTCCCAGTGGAATTTGCCTATTTGGGGAAGTGAGGATTTTTTAAAGAAAGAAGTTTTGTTTTGTTTTTTTTTTCCCCACACTCAGAATTCAAAAATTGTGTCTTTCACTCCAAGAGACTTATGAAATAAAATTAGGAGGACCACTTTAGTAAAATAAACATCTGGACCCAAGTAAATAGAAAGCAAAGGAAACAAAGATCCCTCAGTTGAAAATAGCATTTTTCCTACATCAGGAAAAGTACCGGAACTAAAGTTAAAAGTAGATTAACTTTTAAAAAAATTACCAGTTCCTGCTTGAAAAGTATAGGAGACTAACAAAAGTAAACGAGACATATAAGACAGTTGTTCAGAGGTGTATTAGTTTCCTGTGGCTGCTGAAACAAAAATACCACAAATTCAGTGACTCAAACAATACACATTTATTGTTTTGAGGTTCTGATAACCACTAAAATTCCAAAATAAAAATGTCAGAAGAGTTAGGTTCTTTAGAGAGCTATAGGGCAGAGTCTGCTCCAGGCCTCTCTCTTGACTCCTGGTATACTAACACACTCCTTGATGTGTGGATGGCATAATCCTTGTATCTGCATATTGTCTTCTTCTATACATGTCCATCACCAACTTCCGGTGTGTGATCTTCTTCTAATTGGTGGTGTGATGACTGAGTTGCATTTAGGAGTCAGCATCATCCACCTTCAGAGAAGGCAATGGCACCCCACTCCAGTAATCTTGCCTGGAAAATCCCATGAATGGAGGAGCCTGGTGGGCTGCCATCTATGGGATCACACAGAGTCGGACATGACTGAAGTGACTTAGCAGCAGTAGCAGCAGCATCATCCACCTTGTTCCAAGTGGTCTGGGGCATACATGCCTTAACTTTGTTTGATGACTGGACTATTACGTTTGTGTCTTACTTGAATGCTTTCCTTTATTTTCACTCAAAAAAGGTCCAGAAAGCTAAAGTTTTTCTAGAAACAAAAGTCAGGCAGAAGATACATCAGGGGATGGAGGGGGAGATCTGTCCCAGGCAGGTCCCATAGTTCAGTTCTGTTCAGTCGCTCAGTCGTGTTCGACTCTTTGCGACCCCATGAATCTCAGCACGTCAGGCCTTCCTGTCCATCACAAACTCCCGGAATCTACCCAAACCATGTCCATCGATCCGGTGATGCCATCCAGCCATCTCATCCTCTGTCCTCCCCTCCTCCTCCTGCCCTCAATCGTTCCCAGCATTAGCGTCTTCTGCAATGAGTCAACTTTTTGAATGAGGTGGCCAAAGTATTGGAGTTTCAGCTTCAACATCAGTCCTTCTAATGAACACCCAGGACTGATCTCCTTTAGGATGGACTGGTTGAATCTCCTTGCATTCCTAGGGACTCTCAAGAGCCTTCTCCAACACCACAGTTCAAAAGCATCAATTCTTTGGTGCTCAGCTTTCTTTATAGTCCAACTCTCACATCCATACGTGACTACTGGAAAAACCTTGACTAGATGGACGTTTGTTGGCAAAGTAATGTCTGCTTTTTAATATGCTGTCTAGGTTGGTCATAACTTTCCTTCCAAGGAGTAAGCGTCTTTTAATTTCATGACTGCATTCACCATCTGCAGTGATTTTGGAGCCCAAAAAAATAAAGTCTGACACTGTTTCGACTGTTTCCCTATCTATTTCCCATGAAGTGATGGGACCAGATGCCATGATCTTAGTTTTCTGAATGTTGAGCTTTAAGCCAACTTTTTCACTCTCCTGCTTCACTTTCATCAAGAGGTTCTTTAGTTCTTCTTCACTTTCTGCCATGAGGGTGGTGTTATCTGCATAACTGAGGTTATTGATATTTCTCCTGGCAATCTGGATTCCAGTTTGTGCTTCTTCCAGCCCAGTGTTTCTCGTGATGTACTCTGCATATAAGTTAAATAAGCAGGGTGACATTATACAGCCTTGATGTACTCCTTTTCCTATGTGGAACCAGTCTCTTGTTCCATGTCCAGTTCTAACTGTTGCTTCCTGACTTGCATACAGGTTTGTCAAGAGACAGGTCAAATGGTCTGGTATTCCCATCTCATTCAGAATGTTCCACAGTTTATTGTGATCCACACAGTCAAAGGCTTTGGCATAGTCAATAAGGGACTTGCTCTATTCCAATATGTGGTCTTTTTAGAGAAGGGAATACAGAAAAACCTCAATATAAGAGGCCACTGGAACTTGGAGGAATGTTAGAGTTTCATGTTTCATAGTAGGGAATCTTGGTAGTAGAATTAAGTATATTCTGTTTCCATACAGAATTATTATATTGATTTAGACTGTACAGTGCCTTTAATTGAAGCTAAAAAGAACTATGTAGGAACAGCGTTTTGTAAATATATGAGGGGAAATCAAGGGAATGCAGAAACTTCAGGGAAGCACAGGAGGAAGAATAGTCACCTAGAAAAAATCTACATGTGGGCAAATCAGAACTGTTTCAAATGCTGAGAGAGAAAGTGAATATGGATGCATACTCCATCTTTTTAAAGCAAGATGCCAGACTAACATTTTGCTGGGTGATTTTTTTCCCAGATGTCATAAATGTAATAATTACATTTATTACATTCAAATGCAAATTCTGAACAGTTGGTACTAACTGGCATTTTGTGAAAGGTGAAGCCTAAATTTTTATTGTCTTTTTTTCTCATGTCTTTCCTCTATAACCACTTCGGAGTAACACTGAAACATCACTTTTTTTTTTTTTTTTTAATGAATTACAGAGATTGCATTAAGGTTAATTTTAGAGAAATGGTGTACTTTTAGAGTTTTTGGAGTGTGAGAGACATGAGGAAATTGAAGCTGGTTTAATTCAAATTCTGAGATGTTATTCTTAGATAGTGTATTGCTGATCCTCTTCACACTGTTTACATTATTCACTGAACCCAGGGTAGGCAAGGCTCCAGCTAAGAGGCTGGGAGAAGACTCGAGGAGCCATAGGAAGTGCAGACAAGTTTATTCTCTTCTGGTTGGCATGGCAGCCATGACACAGTCTCTCCTCCGGCTGACACAGGGGCCATAGTAGCAGCCATAACATAACCCTACAAGAACCATAGTATAGGCACAACATAACCCCATATAACACAACCATTATGCTGCTCTAATGTAGCCCTAATGCAAGAGCAGCCAAGGCTTTCATGGTGAAGCTCATACAGGCGTACTGCACAAAATAGCCCATGAACAAGCACGTACCTCGTGATGCACATGAGACATGCTATAAGTGATGTCAGCTGTTACACAGCCATGCAAAGTCATTGTTTGTAGAACATGGGTGAAGAAGGCATGAGAACATGGGGTGAGAGAACCTGACTGGGGCCGTCTTGTTCATTTTCCCACAGATAGCCAAAGAAAAAAGTATCCAGAAATCTCACAAGCACCCAAATAAGACTTTTGTGGCTGCCCATGAAGCAAAAAGCAAAACAAAACAAACAAAACTGGAAAGATTTTAAATTTTGAATTGAACTAAATTGAAATTTTGTACTGATTTTGAAAACTAAATTTCAATGGAAATTAACTAGGTATTTAATTTTTTGGCAACATAGAAAAATGCAATTTATATACATTATTAATATTTGAGTCATCTTAATTGTTCTATCATATTCACTGGATAGTTTCAAATGAGCTCTATTGAGAAAACTGTCTAGACATGGGAAATGAAATTGGCTTACCCATGGCAAAAAATTAGCTTAGTGTCCAATATGGAACTATTTCAAAATTTCTTATGAAAAAATAGATGAAATACTTGCTACCATGGCTTCCCAGGTGGCTAATTGGTAAAGAATCTGCCTGCCAATGCAGGAGATGGAGATTCCATCTCCGGGCTGGAAATATCCCCTGGAGAAGAAAATGGCAACCCAGTCCAGTATTCTTGCCTGGGAAATGCCATGAACAGAGGAGCCTGGCAGGGCACAGTCCATGGGGCTGAAAAGAGTAGGACAAGACTGAGCACTCATGCTCCCTCCCTACTTGCTAGATGGAAGATAGACTTAACGTGCTGAAGAGGAAAAAATAGTTAAACATTATTAAAAAGGGGCATTGTTTTATTATACAAACATTGTCTTTTCAATGAATTCACAAATATATGTTAATATATTACAGTCTACAATCCTGTTCTAACTTGATATTTTGATATTTTTTTTTATTTTGTAGCTGTCTGATTTTGTGTCTATTAATAAATTACAAATTATAGACTATTATGACAATTTACTAGAGAAATGCATAGAATTCTGGGAAAATCCCTACCGTCTTTGTTCTAAATTAAAGAAAGTTAGAATTTGCACACTAGACTGTAATTAAGCTATTCATCTTGATGGTTTAAGCCACAAGATCATAGTGTATTAGATGTATTAGTAGACTAGTACTACAATAATGCTTCATGGAAAATCAACTCAGAAATCAGTGGCCTACAATTCACATTTGTTTTTCTTGCTCAAATGTATGCAGATCAGCTGAACAGTTCTGTTTTTGACTATATATCAGGTGTCCTTGGCTTCAATATTTGAGTTAGTTCATGTCTGCTCCATATGTCTCTACTTTCTTCTTGGTCCAGTCATTATTCAGTATTTTCCCTATGGCAAACCTCATGAGTACTAGAGAAAAATAGAAACTAAATAAGCTTGCTTTAGTCTCAGCTCTTAACATAGCTGCCTACAACCACCAGCTGGAACAATTTACATGATCAAACCTAAAGTCAGCAAGGCAGAGAATGATTTAGATTATTTTTTTCTATGTCACCAATTGTACATATCTGTTCATTGTTCAGTCACCCAGTCATGTCCTCCTCTTTATGACCCCATGGACAGCAACACTCCAGGATGTCCTGTCTCTCACCATCTCCCAGAGTTTGCCCAATTTCATATCCGTTGCACCAGTGATGCTGTTCAGCCATCTAATCATCTGCCACCCTCTTCTCCTCCTGCCTTTAATCTTTCCCAGAATCATGGACTTTTCCAATGAGCTGGCTATTTGCATCATGTGACCAAAATATTGGAACTTGAGTTTCAGCATCAGTCCTTCCAATGAGTATTCAAGGTTTATTTCCTTTAAGATTTACTGGTTTGATCTCCTTGCTGTCTAAGGAATTTTCAGGAGTCTTCTCCAGCACCACAGTTCAAAGGCATCGATTCTTTGGCACTTTGACTTCTTTATGGTGCAGCACTCACAACCATAAGTGACTACTGGAAAGACCATAGCACTGACTGCATGGACCTTTGTCGGCAAAGTGACGACTTTACTTTTCAACACACTGTCTAGGTTTGTCATAGCTTTTCTTCCAAGAAGCAACCGTTTCCAATTTCATGGCTGCAGTCACCAATCACAGTGACTTCAGAGCCCAGGAAAAGGAAATCTGTCACTATTTCCACCTTTTCCCTTTCTATTTTTCATGAAGAAATGGGGCTGGATGCCATGATGTTAGTTTTTGTTTTTTTGTCTTTTTTTTTTAGTATTTAGATTTAAGCTGACTTTTACACTCTCTTCCTTCACCCTCATTAAGAGATTCTTTAGTTCCTCTTTGCTTTCTGCCATTAGAGTGGTATCATCCACATATCTGAGGTTGTTGATGTTTCTCCTGCCGCTCTTGATTCCAGCTTGTAAGTCACCCAGCCTGGCATCTCTCAAGATATGCTCAGCATATAAGTTAAATAAACAGGATGACAACAAACAGCTTTGTTGTACTCCATTCCCAATCCCGAACCAGTCAGTTGTCTCATATGGAGGTCTAACTGTAGCTTCTTGGCCTGCATACAAGTTTTTCAGGAGACAGACAGATTGCTATCCTCATCTCTTCAAGAGTTTTACACGGTTTGTTATGATCCACACAAAGACTTTAGCGTAGTTAGTGAAACTGAGGCAGATGATTTTCTGGAATCCCCTTGCTTTCTCTATGATCTAGTGAATTCTGGCAATTTTATCTCTGGTTCCTCCGCCTTTTCTAAATCCAGCTTGAACATCTGGAAGTTCTTGGTTCATGTAATGCTGAAGCTTAGCATGAAAGATTTTTAGCATGAAAATATTGCACATTATGAAGCTACAAAATAGTTTTATTTGTGATCAATATAATCTTGTTGATGATTCCCAAAGCTATAATCTCAAGTCTATTTTCTCACCTTAATTCCAGGTCTATATCTGCAGGTTGTTATTTTCAACCTATATATATATATATGTATGTGTGTGTGTGTGTGTGTGTGTGTGTGTGTCTGTGTATAATTTTATAATTAAAACTTTATTATCCTAGAATTGTTTGTCACTAACTTGATTATGGACTTTTTTAGATACTGCCATTTAATGGTTCATGTGGGCCTACATCTCATATCTCTGGTTTTCTACATTTTGTAATCAAAATGTTCTGATTGCAGGTCACTCCAAAAGTTCTCACTTGGTCTTTTTTGCTCATCCAACTTCTTCTCATTTTAATATCCTTCCCATCATCCCAGAATCTTTGCTTTTCATAATCCTATTCACCTATCAAAATCTGCCAGATCAAATTTCCTATTAAAAAATGGTGTATACCTTTTTAAAATTTCCACTTTATGTGTTTTTCTCTCTTTCTTTTTTTACTTATGGATCAAATTTTTCCCTGAAGTATAATACAGGAAGCCTAATTGGGTTTGAGTGCCATTCCTTTAAAAATAAAAATAGCAATGAATAAGAATTATATATACAAAACACAAAACTTACCAATTAAAATATTGTTCACCAAATTCTTATTATAAGATGTACAATATTGAATCAATATATGCACACTAAATCAACCATGATATAGTCTAGAGATAAAAATTTTCATTCTTTAATTTAACAGAGAGCAGTTACTATAAAGCATTCTAGATATTGAAGAACTGAAAAGCCAAAAAGAGACCAATGAAATATAACAAATTACTGACTGCAAGAAGCAGCTACCACCTCTGGGGACAGTGAACAGAGGGAAGTTAACATTTAGAGGCCTGGGAGGAGGGATCTGTAGAGGAAAATTCATACATTTGAGAAAGTGAGGTTGCTTGACAGTGCTCATCATTCTGAATGAGAAGAGGGCCCAAGGAATTGGTTCAAACCTCAGAGAAAGGGACACACATCACCTGGTACTTATGTCTCTGAAGCGACACTATGAGACTAGCTCTGAGAGGTGGGAAAACTGTCATGTGTAACAAAATACTGATTTGGGGGGTGAAAAAGCAAGACTTATGACATTGACAGGACTGGGAAGCACAAACAGGAAGACAATCCCAACAGAAAGGACTCTCTCCCTCTCTCCTCCAACCTTGCAGTCTTCTTCCCAGAACACCACGTTGGAAAAGTCTACTTGGAAGCAAAGAGACAAAAGAGAAATATAGGTCCCCAAGTTATAGCCTTTGCACCATAAAATCAATTTTAGAAGGGAATATTTGGAGTTGTAACATCACAGTTTCTTATTCATAGAAATATTCGAATAACAAGGAAAGTGCTTGAAATTTATATTGTCTGATTATAGAAACAATTTTCCCAAAGCATATAATCTTCATCCCTGCAGATCTTTGAACAAAATTATCAACACATTAATAGTAGCATTATTGACAATAATTAATTGTTAATATTGTTATTAAATGATATAATATTTTACTTAAATTCAATGCATAAAGAAGCTGTTGAATCTGTTGAGATGAGTTATTCTTAGTGTGGGCTTCTCTGGTGGCTCAGCTGGTAAAGAATCCTGCCTGCAATGAGGGAGACCTGGGTTCAATCCCTGGGTTGGGAAGATACCCTGGAGAAGGGAACAGCTACCCACTTCAGTATTCTGGCCTAGAGAATTCCATGGACTACAGTCCATGGGGTTGCAAAGAGTCGGACACAACTGAACAACTCTCACTTTTATTCTTAGTGTTCTAAGAATATATAAAAATAAACATATCATACTTAATTAAGACAATTAAAACCATATGGAGTATTTTATGTAACCATAATAAAAAGGAACTTAGTAAGAAAAGCAAGAAACATCAAAAGAATGTTATATGTGATCTATTTTATTTGGTCTTGAAATTGAACAAAGTTTTAGTCGTTCAGTTGGTCCAACTGTTTGCGACCCCATGGGCTGGGGTCCACCAGGTTCCTCTGTCAATGTAATTCTCCAGGCAAGAATAATGGAGTGGGTTGCCGTTCCCTTCTCCCGAGGATCTTCCTGACCCAGGGATCAAACCCGGGGTCTCCCACATTGTGGGAAGATTCCTTACCATTTGAGCCACCAGCGGTTCTGCATTTGGTCTCAGACACCAGTAAATGAGAAATTCTATCAACATGCCTTGAACACAACAATAAGTTTAAACTCACTTTGGAATAAAGAAAACTCAGTGAAATAAATAAAACAAAAATTTGGCCTTATTGAAAATATATCTGAAGTGGGGAATCTTATAAGTTAAATAAATATAAAGTTTTCGTAGATGAAGTTTCATTGAAAAGGATTACAAAGTAAATGATTTAAAAACTCTGGGAAAGAATCCACTATGAATGAAAGTCACATGACAAAATCAGAAGTAGCACTAGGCCATCCAAGACATCATCTCATCTGATTACTGTATAGAGGTTCTAAAAATAATATGTGTAAAATTAGGGATATAACAGAAGAACAAGAAAAAATTCATTATAAACAATAAAAGGGAAATTTGAAAAATAAAACAATTGGAATTGTGATGTTGAAAAATATGCTCATGATTAGAAACTAATGAAGAGATTAGAAATGTAAGAAAAAAGCAGATATAAGCAGTACTTTGTATTGTTTAGGTTTTCTTTTGTTTTATAGGGTGGCAAAATTTATTAAAAAATTACTTTTATTTACCATCTTTTATAAGAAGCCTTCTTTTTGATAGTAGTCATTCTGACAGGTGTGACATGATACTTACTGCAGTTTGATTTTCATTTCTAGGATAATTAGTGATATTAAGCATCTTTTCATGTGTCTTTTGACTGTCAGTATATCTTCTTTGGAAGAAATTGTCTATTCAAGAATTCTACCTATCTTCAATTTGGCTGTTTGTGGCTTTTGATGCAGAGTTGTAGGAGTTCATTATTTATTTTGGATATCAATCCTTTATAAAGTATGAAAAGTGCTAATCGCTCAGTCGTGTTTGACTCTTTGCAATCCCATGGACTGTAGCCCACCGAGCAAGTTTGTCCTTGAGATTCTCCAGGCAAGAATACTGGAGTGGGTTGCCATTTCCTTCTCCAGGGGGTCATCCCAACCCAGGGACTGAAACTTCATCTCTCATGTCTCCTGCATTGCAGGAGGATTCTTTACCACTGAGGCACCAGGTAAGCCCTGGTATACTATTATAAAGCATGCTGTTTGCAAATATCTTCTCCTATTCATTAGGTGGTCTTTTCATTTCATTGATAGTTTCCTTCACTGTACAAAACTTCTTAGTTTGATGTAATCCCTTTTGCTATTTTTAATATTTTTTTTTCTCTTGTCTAGCAAGACAAATCTAAGAGCACACTGCCTGTTTTCTTCTAGGAGTTAAATGGTTTCAGGTCTGACATTTAAGCTTTTGATTCATTTTGAGTTTATTTTTGTATATGTTGTAAGAAAATGACCAGGGTTTATACTTTTACATATAGTTGTCCAGTTTTACCAACATCATTGGGAAAAAGAACTGTATATTCCTTTCCCGTTATTCTGGCGTCCTTTGCTGTACATCATTTGTACATATAAGCATGGGTTTATTTTTCAGACTCTCTATTCTGCTCACTGTTCTGTTTGTGTGCAAGTATCATACTCTGTTGATTTACTCAAGTTATGTGAAAAATGACATTGGTATTTTGATTGTAATTGCATTGAATATATAGTTTTGGATAATATAGACATTTTAATAATGTTGATCCTTTCGATCCATGAGCACACTGTATCTTTCCTTTAATTTGCGTTGTTTTCAATTTCCTTCTTTAATGTCCTGCAGTTTTCAGAGTAACATGTATTTCAGTTCCTTGGTTAAATTTAATCCTAGGTATTATCCTAATTTCTCTTTCTGACTGCTATCAATGCATAGAAATGCAACAAAATTTTGTATAGTAATTTTGTATCTTGAAAATTTTCTGAATTTAAATTTTAGTTATAATAGTCTATTGAAAGAGTTATACCAAACCATAGTGAAGGATAGGGAAGTCTGATGTGCTGCAATCCACAGGGTCCCAAAGAGTCAGACAGAACTGAGCGACTGAACAAAACAACATCTACAAAAGGTGACTTGTTTTCCAACTTGAATGCCTTTCATTTCTTTGCCTTGCTTACTTAATGTGACTTGATGAGAAAGAAAAGTGCTGGTGAGGATATGAAGAAAATGGAAGGGCCATACATTGTTGGCGGGATTATAAACTGGTGCAGCTGCTATGGAAAAGAGTATGGAGATTCCTCAAAAAACTAAAAGTAGAATTGCCATATGATCCAGAAATTCTACTTTTGAACATTTATCTGAAGAAAACAAAAGCAATAATTCAAAAAAATATGTTGCCTTTATGTTTATGGCAGCACTGTTTATAATAGCCAAGATATGGAAGCAACCTAAATGTGCATCAGTCATCAATGGATAAACAAGATGTGGTATATATGCTGCATTTTGTGGAAACATGGATAAACCTAGAGGATATTATGCTACATTAAATGAGTCAGACAAAGACAAATACTATATGATTTCACTTGTATGTGAAAGTCTAAAACAAAACAAAACAAATGAAACAGAAGCAGACTCACAGATTCAAAGAAAAAACTGGGTGGTTGCCATAAGAAAGGGGTTTGGGAGATGAGCAAAACATGTGAAGGGGATTAAGAGGTACACATTTTCAGCTATAAAATAAATAAGCCATAGGTATGTAATTACAGCACAGCAAATATAGTCTGTAAACTGTAATAACTCTGCATGGTGATAGATGGTAACCAGACTTATTGTGGTGATCATTTCATAGTTTATGAAAAACTCAATCACTGTACTATACAACTGAAACTAGTATAATACTTTATTATAATTATAATTTATCTAATAAACTTATATTTTAGATACATATGTAGTGTCACATTCATCCATACAATATTTTTGCTAAGATTCTTTAAGCTTGTGCAAATAAACCTTAGATTTCAAAGAAAAATTCATTCAATTGCATATCGTTAGGTATGATTTACTAATTAGGGAAATTAAAGAAAATTTAGATTATTTTTAATAACAAAAAATAGAGTTTCTTGTGTTTATTATTCTTTTTCTTCACAATGAGATTACTTTAAGCTTCAAAGGACAATTAAGAATACATTCACAGATTGTTTTTGAGCTCATAATTACTAAATCAACTATAGTCATGTTTATCAGTGTTGAGTTATAAGGACAATATGCAGCTACATATAATTGTGAAACATTTGATGCTATGGAAACCACCATAGTATATTAAATTTCAAGTATTTAGTTAAAAACTATAACTTATTTAAATTTGATGTCTAAATACAAAGTATATTAAGGCTAATAAATGACATAATTTTGGAAAACTTCAAGAAATGCAAAGATTATAAAACATATTAACTACTAATATTGTTAAGAAAAGTTAGACAATGAGCTGGTTGGCATCATAAGACACTCAGAGATAAAAGAACAAATGTAATACTATTGCAAGCTGTATACTAAATATTAAACTCTATTCTAATGCAAGTATTAATAATGGTTAAAATTACTGAATAAGTTCCCATACTTTTCTCATTACTTCAGGGCTCAGAATTAACACCAGTTTTAAAATGAGAATTTACGAATCTAAAATAGTCTTGAATCCACTAAAACCCTCATAAATGCATTCAAACTCTAAGCCATAAAAAATTCATGAGAACATGTACATTGCAACAAGAAGAAAATTTACTTCACATTCAACTGTAGTTCTCTATTACGGATTAAGTCACAATGCTAATTTTGGTCCCATGAAATCATTCTTTCACACTAGTAAACTACTGTAATGTTTTTGGACAACTATTTCCACTCTATTCCACTTATCAAAATTATTTCTGAATAGTTCAAATAATAATGTGAAATTTTGTTCCTTTTTAACTCTTCAATTGTGAAAAATTCAACCAAAACATAAATAATTTAAAAATCAACATATAAAATGATGGATTTTCTAAGTAATTTTGAAAGTTCTTAGTTTTCTCTCCCCCCCCCCTTTTTTTGGGATGGGGGAAATATTGCCAGGACTTAAGGAGAGTATGCACAGTTAGTAAGAGAAGGAGGTATTTGCAAACTTAGAAAACTTTGGAATGGAACAAAAAAACTGACAGAGCCAGCAAACGGAGTTATTTTCTTATCAAAAATTGGAATGTGCAGTTAGGCACTTGGAATTTTCCTTTCAATATCCATTTTCCCACATTGAACTTGGCACACGGTTGAGTTCAATTAAGTTCAGTCACTCAGTCATGTCTGACTCTTTGCAACCCCATGGAATGCACCACACCAGGCTTCCCTGCTCATCACCAACTCCTGGGGCTTGCTAAAACTCATGTCTGTTGAGTCAGTGATGCCATACAACCCTCTCATTCTGTTGTCCTGTTTTCCTCCTGCCTGTCTTCAATATTTCCCAGCATCAGGGTCTTTTTTTTTTTTTAAATTAATTAATTAGGGTCTTTTTAAATGAGTCAGTTCTTCACATCAAGTGGTCAAAGTACTGGAGTTTCAGCTTCAGCATCAGTCCTTCCAATGAATATTCAGGACTGATCTCCTTTAGGATGGACTGGTTGGATCTCCTTGAAGTCCAAGAGACTCTCAAGAGTCTTCTCCAACACCATAGTTCAAAAGCATCAATTTTTCAGGGCTCAGCTTTCTTTAGAGTCTAACTCTCATATCCATACATGACTACGGGAAAAAACAAAGTTTTGACTAGATGGGCCTTTGTTGGCAAAGTAATGTCTCTGCTTTTTAACATGTTTTGTCATAGCTTCTCTTCTAAGGAGCAAGTGTCTTTTCATTTCATGGCTGCAGTCACCATCTGCAGTGATTTTGGAGCCCCAGAAAATAAAGTCTCTCACTGTTTCCATTATTTCCCCATGCATTTGCCATGAAGTGATCGGACCAGATGCCATTAGTTTTCAGAATGTTGAGTTTTAAGTCAACTTTTTCACTCTTCTCTTTCACTTTCATCAAGAGGCTCTTTAATTCTTCTTCACTTTCTGCCATAAGGGTGTGTCATCTGCGTATCAGAGGTTATTGATATTCCTCCAGGCAATCTTGATTCCAGCTTGTGCTTCATCCAGCCCAGCATTTCACATGATGTACTCTGAATATAAGTTAAATAAGCAGGGTGACAATATACAGCCTTGACGTACTCCTTTCCCAATTTGGAACCAATCTGTTATTCCATGTCCAATTGTAACTGTTGTTTCTTGATCTGCATACAGATTTCTCAGGAGGCAAGTCAATGGTCTGGTATTCCCATCTCTAGAATTTTCCACAGTTTGTTGTGATCTATACAGTCAAAGGCTTTGGTATAGTCAAAAAAGCAGAAGTAGATATTTTTCTGGAACTCTCTTGCTTTTTCAATGATACAACAGATGTTGGCAATTTGATCTCTGGCTCCACTGCCTTTTCTGAATCCATCTTGAACATCTGGAAGTTCACGGTTCATGTACTGTTGAAGCCTGGCTTGGAGAATTTTGAGCATTACTTTGCTAGCATGTGAGGTGAGTGCAATTGTGAAATAGTTTGAACATTCTTTGTTATTGCCTTTCTTTGGGATTGGAATGAAATCCGACATTTTCCAGTCCTGTGGCCACTGCTTAGTTTCCAAATTTGTTGGCATATGAGTGCAGCACTTTCACAGCATCATCTTCCAGGATTTGAAATAACTCAACTGGAATTCCATCACCTCCACTAGCTTTGTTCATAGTGATGCTTCCTAAGGCTCACTTGACATCACATTTCAGGATGTCTGGGTCTAGGTGAGTGATCACACCACATTATGGTTACGGGTCATTAAGATCTTTTTTGTACAGTTTCTCTGTGTATTCTTGACACCTCTTCTTAACATCTGCTTCTATTAGATCCATAACAGTTTTGGCCTTTATTAAGCTCTTCTTTGCATGAAATGTTCCCTTGGTATCTCTAATTTTCTTGAAAAGATCTCTAGTCTTTCCCATTCTTTTGTTTTCCTCTATTTCTTCGCATTGATTATGGAGGAAGGCTTTCTTATCTCTACTTGTTATTCTTTGGAACTCTGCATTCAGATGGTTATATCTTTCCTTTTCTTCTTTGCCTTTTGCTTCTCTTCTTTTTTCAGCTATTTGTAAGGCCTCCTCAGACAACCATTTTGCATTTTTGCATTGCTTTTTCTTGGGGAGGTCTTGATCACTGCCTCCTGTACAATGTCGTGAACCTCTGTTCATGTTTCTTCAGGCACTCTGTCTATCAGATCTAATCCCTTGATTAGATCTGTTTGTCACTTCCACTGTATAATTGTGAGGGATTTGCTTTAGGTCATGGCACTCTGAAACCTGGCTAAATCCTGGCATCACAGAACTCCTTCCAGCTAGGTATGGCCATGTACTCCAGTGACCAGCATGAGCCACTTGTTTAATGGACCAGGATTCTGTGGGGATTTCCTAGGACAGACCACCTCCCATCCCATATTTTCCACTTGCCTCTTGTCTTTAAAAAAAAAACAAACTTTAATCAAAAATATAGTCAGAGAGACAAAATTGTAGAAGCAAATAAAAGCTGCTAAATAGGACAAAATAATAAAAGATTATTCAGTTAACAATGTCAAGGACCTTTAGCATATCCTCAATGGCTGTAGATAATATTCTAACCATATACTTTGAGCTGTTTTATAACTATTAAAACCCCTGCCAGTTAGAAGAAGTTAACTGCATAATGATCAGACTGCATTCATGACATAGGCAGCTCCATCTTACACAATTCTGAGAACTGCCCTCAAGGAAATAGGAACAAACTGACCCTGAAAGTGAAGATGAAAATAAAATATTCAAGGTGACACTGATCAGACCACCACATGATTAGTTTCAAAATGACTGTCAGAGTTGACTGTGCTGCTCTCATGTAACCTACTCTTCCCACCTACAGGCCTCTGCAACTCATCTTTAAAAGCACTTGCCCCATGGTTGGCAGTGGGGACTTTTGAACACAAGTCCAGCTTCTTCCTGGGTTGTGGCCTCTTGTAAAGTAACCTTTCCTCTTCTACTGACTCTTCTGAGTGATGAGCAGCCAAAGTCAAATTTAGTAACATCATTGACATTTGTACCTTTGGAATATCTAACCAAAAAAAGAAAAAGAAAAATGAGAGTGACTTCTCCTCTCTCACTCTTTTTTCTTTTTATCCACACTGCCTAGAATATGGATGCGATATTTCAAACATGAGGACCTTCTCTGAACATGGGACTTCCCAAGTGGCTCAGTGGTAGAAAATCTGCTTGTCAATGCAGGAGATGCAGCTTCAATTCCTGGTTGGGAAGATCCCTTGGAGTAGGAAATAACAATCCACTCCAGTATTCTTGCCTGGAAAATTCCATGAGCAGAGGAGTCTGGTGGCTGTCATCCATGGGGTCTCAAAGAGTTGGACACGACTGAGCACGCATTTTCAACATATGTGATCTTGGGGAAAGGAGTTATGCATGTCAGATGAAGAAGAAAGAAGGATCGTGAGTCCCAGATATATTGGAGCAGCTTTAACAACCACGATTGCCTAACTACAAATTTCTCTTAGCATTTTTAGTTCATTTATGCCTCTATTTTGAGATCTGTGTTATTTTCAGTAATTCTAATCCTAAAAGTTACTGTGTATTTTTGGATCAAACTAAATCAAGAGAGAGAGGGGAAAGAGAATTAGAAATGCAAACAATATATTCAAAACTAGGGTAGTAAAAAAAGAAATAGCATCAAGAAGACAGATGGAGGGGGAAAAGCTATTTTTTCAAAGAAATATTTTAAAATGGAACAAGAAGAAACAGAAATAAAGGCCATTGGTTTAGAATCATCACTACTTTGAAAGCTCATTTGGGAAATTAACTGAAAGACTGGGAATCACTGGAATAGTTAATGAAGGGGAAGCAATACAGAGAGTTTACAGAGGATGCATACATAGACAGTGATGAAATTATGTGGTCTAAATTATTCCTCTTTTGACTCTCTTAACTTTGTGGCACTTAAACCACCTTATTTTGTTTTTTGAAAGTGCTTAAATACTATTCCTATTTAAAATGTTTCTGTGTAAAACAAAAGACGCAGAGCATATCTATCTCCAATAGCCAGTTGTCCATTACTTTATCTATTACATGTTATTATACCAGACTGCCTTTGAAATTTCAAATCTATCAACTGATTTTTCTTTTTTTTTATGTCAATGCTGTGCTGTGCCCACTCAATTGTGTCTGACTGTTTGTGACCCTATGGATTGTAGCCCACCAGATTCTTCTGTCCATGGGGTTTTTTCAGGTAAGAACACTGGAGTAGGCTGCCACTGCCTCCTCCAAGGAATCTTCCTGACCCAGGGATTGAACCTGAATCTCCTGACTTGGCAAGCAGATTCTTTACCACTGAGACACCTGGGAAGCTGTTTATGCAATAGAATGTTTCATTTGTCTCATATAGGGGGAAAAAAAAAAATATATATATATATATATATATATATACACACACATTGTATCATCTTAAAACTATCTAATCTGAAGTCAAATTGAATTTATTTGGAGTCATGGATCAGTCATTTCCAGGTCTGTGACTGCAGGTAATTTCTTTAAATAACTGATCCTCAACTTGCTTATCTGTCAAAGGTAGTATACTAATAATCAAATTGAAGTGCATTGTTATGACTACTAAATAAGTCAATTTATGTGAGCCACACAGTCTGCATGTAACATAATAGCTCACTGTTATAAAAGTCTGGTGTCTGCAAAACACCTACATAAGAACGATCTGTAACACTCATTAAAAATGAAAGATCCATTATATCTCGGTTGAGTGCAGGAAATCTGGATTTGCAACAGGAACTGCTGTCAAATTTTCACTGACTGCATGGCACTGACATAACAGATCCTCAGTAAATTGTTATCATTTTTAACTTAAAAACTGATGTACCATGACACCTACTATATATTTTAAAAAAGTATTTAGATTCATATAAATATACATAGATAACTGTAGCTATAGATTTCAATATAGATATATCAATACTTAGTCTATCAACAGTAAGCAAAATTAGCATAGCAGGTTATTTTACATTAAACTATCACCTTGACTATATATTTTTTAATGCTGATTTGAAATCTATTCTTCTACAGTATGTAGCAGTTAAATGACATTAATCATGCACAGTGCTGTAATTAAATAACCCTGGTTACATAGCATTATCCAAAGCTAGAAATTTGTCTATGGAGAAGAAAAATAGAAAGATAAATCCTATTACAATTCTGTTATATACTGCTTCTCTTTTAAATGCTTTCCATGGTATATCAGATTTAAAAGAATAGATAATTTTCACAGATAAATAAATAACTTCTGTTAATTTAATACACATATCAAAAATAATGAAAAGGGAAAATTAAACTGTTTCACTAGCAATCGACTTTTATAAACACACACAAAAAGGCAGATGGTGGAATTTAAGTAATATTAGGCCAAATGGTTGGCTGCATTGCAGTTATCACTGTTTTTTGTTAATCTAAAATAAATTATAATGCCAAATATAAAAAAAAAGATTTGAAATCATAACTGAGCAAGCTTTAAAAGTGAACAAGTTTCTGCACTGAGGAAAAGGGTATAATTGAAGCAGTTCTGACAAAAATTAAGCGTAAGAAAATAAATCACTCAAATAACAACATACAATATATGAGAAAACAGAAGGTAAGAAGTGTAGAAAGTAGTAATGAGAATGAACAAATTTTACAAATACCATTCTGAGTCAAACGCACTGTGCCATTTTCTTTAACTTCACAAAGACGAAGAATTTTCTTCAGTTAATTAAGGATTTAATTGACTTTAATTTGTCCTTTCACTCTCTCTTTTCTTCTTAGTTCTATAAGTGGTGATCGATGTACATATCCCTATCTATTCAGTTAGAATCTCTCACATTACAACTCTAAATGTCATTTATAAAAAAATCATATATTGTTTTGTATTATCCAGTGCCTATTTATAATTTTTTTGTTTTAATGTACTTGACTGCATACTTTAATGTTTACTATATCAAAAAGAAAAAAGTGGTCAAATTAGTTCTAATGATGGACCAGAAGTACAGATATAAATGGACTCCTTGAAAGTCTAAACTTTCATAGGTAGTAAATCAAGGAATACTAAAGCATGTCTTTTCACTCAGGCAATTTTTTCCCCACTGAAAATTGACAGCTTTTTTTTTTTTTTCTTTTTAGTGGCAAACCTACAGCTGGTGAGGCCACAAAGTCTTGAGAAAAAAGAAAATTCAAATTGCTAGTAGTACTGTTTCAAAAAAGAATGTTTTTTGGAAATAAAATCATTTATAAAGATGAGTTTAAATTGCTTTCTGAATCAATGTGCTATAAATAAAGAGCGAGCAACTAACTATTAAGATATCCCTGGTTCTAAAATTACTGAAGAGAATTTATAAGCAAAATATACTTCTCTCTCACTTGATACACGTTTGCTCTCTTGACATATCATCTTTGAAAGCTACCCAATTATTATAGATCAATACCAGGGCTAACACACACACGCGCACACACACACACACACACACACACACACACAGAATCTGCCAATGAAGTTTACTCTGAGGAAAAATTCCTAACTTTCCGTTTAGGAAGTATGTCCTATGCTACTCTGAATCTAGCTTAAATTCAAAACTAACCATGAGGGAAGAAGTAAGGGCCATGTGTAAAGCATAATTTATTTCAACAAATTATAAAACTAAGTTACACACACACACACTCAAGCACACACAGAATGTTGCAAGTCACCAGACCCTGGAACTGACATGTCAGAAGAAACTGTGTTGGCCTTTGGAATCATAATTGATATGACTAGGAGACATAGAATCTAAAGAATATTTCCTAAGTAGAAAGGAAAAAAATGTTATCAGGGTTTCCAATAAATCCTGTGAAATTTCCACAGTAATATATTTTTAAAACAATGGGATGACAACTAATTATGTTTTTAAGGACAATGAGGTGATCCATTTTATTCTAGTGATGCTATTAATAAACAGAAGCATTGATATAGATTGCTCTGTAAGAATGAGTAATTTTTTAATAAACATCTTTAAAGTGCCTACAAAAAGTTTATTTTTAAAAAATAATTTTGCAACCTTTCTTCCTACATGATATGATAAAGATTTCACTGCTCTTTCATTGTTTTCTTATTTTCCAAAACAACCTGGACCAGGAGATGTAATTCGCAATACTAAGAAAGGTGTGCATTACTTTCTACTACTACCTGTTTAAATGAATCTTCAAAATGTAAAAGGAAATTTTGTATGCATATGTAAAACATCTACAAGAAATAGATAATGTTTCAAAATTATAGATAAAAATCCTAATTACAGTTATTATGTAACATTTAAGACAAACTAGTTATAAAAAACTGAAGACATCTGTATCCACCTCTTAGCTCAAATGCTACAAGTAGAGGTGAAATTCTCTACTTATGACTTCATGAGGTGACTTCTATGCTGACTGTATGGTTCATCAATCTCATTTATGTCTCTGTATTTTTTATTACATATATATCCATACTTAGTGTATAGTGTTATTTGCATATGCAACATTGCATTAGTGGCATCCTATTGTATGCTGCTGCAACTTCCTCTCCTCCCACCAGAGAGAGGAATGGATTTTGGTTAGGTCACCCACTTTTGATAATAGAAGTATTCACTCATACTTCACATTTCCATCTGTGTTCTGGAGAAGTTTTTCTATGGAAATAAATACTTATTGCTTTACCTTGAAAGTTAAACATACGACATTGAAAATAAGGAGAGGCCTTCACATTCAATGATATAGAATGATAGAAAATATATAAGTCATTTTTAGAGGAAGTCTGCAAAATGTTTTTTGATGTACAGATGTGTATTTTAGAATTGTTCACTGAAGACTAAATTGAACTTCATGAAAGAAAGTCTATTGTACCATAGTAGGAGGCCTATGGGGCAGAATTCAATACATTGCTCTCTGTAGAGAAGGCTGAGATTTGGTAGGTAGGGAGCAAGGCCACAGAGATTCCAAAACTACAAAGACTTTAATCAGTATTTAATTTATAGATTTGAAAATGGGTTTCTACAATAGGAACTCAGAGAAGTCCAGTATCTCAAGGAACCAAGTGTAGGTGGCATTGTCTAATATAAAACAGTGTAAAAAGTACAAATGTTTGGTCGTGGGCAAAAGTATTGCTGATCTTAATCTGGAGTCTGGGTACTAATTTGAGGTTAAAAAGGATGCAGCATGCTGGTTCTGAAATAAAAAGCTAGTAAGAGCTAATCTAATAATCCAAGTAAAGAAATGTATCATTCAGCTTTGTTAAATTTCTTCATAATCATAGGGCAAACACTGAACATATATTTGTTGATGATATCAATATTGTTTTTTGTTGGCACCTACAAAAAACAAACATGTATTTTAGTAGCAACTATGGAAATTTACAAGTGTTACCAGTGGTACTCGAAACAAAAGAAATGCCAGTTCCTAAGTTTTATCAATTAATTTTGGGAAAAGATTAATAATGATTAGTGACAAACTTCTTCTCCTATCATGTTACAGATTTATCAAGTGCAGCCTCCAGGTGGTACAATCAGTGGTCCATCTGTGATTGTTTTCATATATTCTAAAACCATCAGCTGGGGCAAAGATAAATGGTTCAACATCGTAATACAAATATATATGTATATATTTATACATACACATATGTATGTGTGTATGTGCACATGTGTGTGATAGAGAGAGAGACCAAGACAGAAGTAGTACGTGTATAATAGCCCAAACAGATGCCCAAATAAGTGTATATATTTAGGTTATCTATCATGTAGCAGGTTCTCAGTGATTAATAATCAACATTACAATTGTTTTTTTTTAAAAGCAATTGTGTCAGTTTCAGATTATGTTCTTTATGGAGAATTGATGATACAAAGGACTTAAATTCAAATAAACTGCACGTCAAAAAATTGAAAAAAGCAAATTGCTTCAAATAAGACTAGGTATTTATTAATAATACTCAATGTCATGTTGGATATTTCAAATTTCTGTTATTAACAAAATCTACTAATATAAATAATACTTTATATATGAAAGTTAGGATAAGTAGAGTAGGAAAAATGTACATTCCTAATTTTTTCCAAGATACATTTTGCAAAAGAAATATCTAAATATAGGAAGCATTAACTTTCTGAAAGTTAAATATCTGGAAGCTTAATTTTTTTTTTTTTTAACAGACAAGTACAAATCTCAAAAATTTTTTAAACTTTTCCTATGAATATTTTTACAAGATCTCCCTCTTCTGGCCAAACTAGTTATTTCATTTATTTTTATCCAACAGTGGTCAAAATCTGCCGATAAATTTGAGCAAAGCTAATTTATACTAATCTGGCATCAAGGAGATAAATGGACAGACACTTCAAAAAAATGAAAAACAGGAAGCTCTTTTCAGTATCTCTAATACACATACTGTTCTATTAATGTCTGCTTATCTAATTTCATTTAAGTTTTCTGCCTCACTGATAGTCTGAGGATTCATATGCCAAGCCTGGTAAGAAGTTAATAAATGAACTGAATGCTTGAGGTGTTCCAGATGGACTTAAATTACAAATGCTGTCATTCACAAGAGAGACAGCTTAGACAGCAGGACTGCAAGTTTCCAAATGCAGACTTACCTTTGTCCCCTAAAACAGAGGTGAGATGTAAGCTCCGTTAAATGCCCTTTCAGAACTTCCTTTTCCTCTCAAGTTTACAAACTGGATTGAAAATAATGGGGAAAAAAAAATCTGAGGAATAGAGGTAAACAAAAGGCAATAAATGCCTAATATAAAATTTATATAATAATAATGTATAAAAATATTCTTAAGGTATGTGCTTGTTTCACTGTCACGTATTTATTCATCTACTTTAATCAATTCATTTAATTTTATAAAATTTCAGAAAAAAAACACGCACTGAAGCTTTGGTAGGAGCTATTGTTCTTAAAAGCATATCGAATTAGGGTACTAAAATTCTTAAAAGCCATTACTTAATCATTTCTTCAAAATATATTTGCTATGGAATGGCAATTCCAAACAAATAGAATGCACCCAGTGCTTTCAAGAACACATGGAGTAGTGCTAACTTTGAGGTATATTAGCAAGTTTTGATAAATTTGAAATCCCTTGAAATTATTCTCCACTTGATTTTGTACACATTTCAATTTTCAGGAGAAAAGTTTGACAGTTTTCATTAAATGTTCAAGGATAGAAATGACCTCTAAATTTTAAGAGTAATCAAGTGACATAAGCAAATAATGACAAATTACATAATATTTAGTATTTTAAAATTCGATTGTAAACACAGCTATCTATAAATAGAAAAATCAAAAAAGGTTCTTAAAAAATAATAACATATGCTCTGAAATGAGGCTCAAGGAGAAGTGTGTCAGGAAGGGAAGAAAGAGTGTTACCTTCTGAACACTCTAAATATAAAAGAAATGCTTATTGCTAAAATTTTTATTGGAGAGAACTCTCTGGTGGGACTGATGAAATAATACTTAGGGTGAGATTTTATTTATTTCATTCATTGCTGCATTTCTCACATTTAATAAAGTACTTGGTACATAGTACAGAGATCTACAGATGTTTCCTAGAAGAAAAATGACAATAGGTTTAAATAATAGGATAGAAATATACAATGAAAATTCTTGAGAGCCTTACTTAGGATTTTGGTCTCTATCCTTTTCCATTATATAATTTGTAGAGGACCATTTGAGGTTAGTTGGTTTTTTGTTTGTTTCATTTTGTTTTGTTATTGTTGTACTTTTAGTGAAAAACAATCATCAGATCTGAGTATAATGTCAATTTTGTACAAGAGAGAAGATATTGGATCCTAGGGAAATGATCACAGAACATCAACTAAAATATCAACAGGGATGGGAGTGCAGTTAAAAGAAAATTAATTTTTCAAGTATCTGGAAAAATAATTAACAATTTAGATAAGAGAATGAAAGAATGGAAAAAGGAGAGATTGAGAAAAATTGCTCTTCAGCTTAGATGACTGTAGATGGTAGCTACTATTACTGAAGATTTGCTTAAATAGAAGCAAATTTTAAAAATTAAAGTATGTTTGGGGTATTAATAAGGAAAATACAATCAATTTTGTGATAATATTGTTACATAGGGTAATAAAGGGAAATAAACTGCAAAAATTCACAAACTCACAAAAAATTCTTAGTAAATAGTTAAAGTGGGAAGAATATTTGGAAAACTCAGCAATGACCACACGACTGAAAAGGTCAGTTTTCATTCCAATCCCAAAGAAAGGCAATGCCAAAGAATGCTCAAACTACCACATAATTGCACTCATCTCACATGCTAGCAAAGTAATGCTCAAATTCTCCAAGCCAGGCTTCAACAGTACATGAACAATAAACTTCCAGATGTTCAAGCTGGAACCAGATCAAATTGCCAACATCTGTTGGCTCATCGAAAAAGCAAGAGCATTCCAGAAAAACATCTACTTCTGCTTTATTGATTATACCAAAGCCTTTGACTGTGAGGATCACAACAAACTGTGGAAAATTCTAAAGGGATGGGAATACCAGACCACCTGACCATCCTCTTGAGAAATCTCTATGCAGGTCAGGTAGCAACAGTTTTAGAACTGGACATGGAACAACAGACTGGTTCCAAATAGGAAAAGGAGTATGTCAAGGCTGTATACCGTCACCCTGTTTATTTAACTTATATACAGAGTACATCATGAGAATGGCTGGGCTGGAAGAACTACAAGCTGGAATTAAGATTGCAGGGAGAAATAAGAATACAGATATGCAGATGACACCACCCTTATGGCAGAAAGTGAACAAGAACTAAAGAGCCTCCTGATGAAAATAAAAGTAGAGTGAAAAAGTTGGCTTAAAATTCAACATTCAGAAAACTAAGATCATGGCATCCGGTCCCATCACTTCATGGCAAATAGATGGGGAAGCAATGGAAACAGCAACAGACTTTTTTTTTGGGGGGGGGAGGAGGGTGCCTCCAAAATCACTGCAGATGGTGACTGCAGCCACAAAATTAAAAGACTCTTGCTCCTTGGGAGAAAAGTTATGACCAACCTAGACAGGATGCTAAAAAGCAGAGACATTACTTTGTCAACAAAGGTCCATCTAGTCCAAGCTATGGTTTTTCCAGTGGTCATGTATGGATGTGAGAGTTGGACTACAAAAAAAGCTGAATGCTGAAGAATTGATGCTTTTGAACTGTGGTGTTGGAGAAGACTCTTGAGAGTCCCTTGGACTGCAAGGAGATCCAACCAGTCCATCCTAAAGGCGATCAGTCCTGGGTGTTCATTGGAAGGACTGATGCTGAAGCTCTAATACTTTGGCCACTTGATGTGAAGAACTGACTCATTTGACAAAATCTGATGCTGGGAAAGATTGAAGTTGGAAGGAGAAGGGGACGACAGAGGATGAGACGGTTGGATGGCATCACTGACTCAATGGGCATGAGTTTGAGTAACCTCCAGGAGTTGGTGATGGACATCAAGGTCTGGCATGCTGCAGTCCATGGGGTCGCAAGGAGTCGGACACGACTGAGCGACTGAACTGACTGAACATTCCTAAAAGGCCCGATTTTTAACATGCCACCGCAATGATGTTATATGTTGGTTGGTGAATATCACCAAGATTTTCCAGTATTAGACACCGTTAAAGAAGTTGAATTGAGAGTCTTAATCTCATATTATGTACATGAGAAAAATGACAGGGGAGATCATACAGAGTTCATTCTATTTTCTGTTTTCTGATGTTGTATGATTTTTTTTTCCTTAAAATATCTCGAGCCAGTTATGAGATATCAGAAATGTCAGCATTAAAGAAATGTTACTTTCTTCAAATCCTTTGTAAATACGAAGACTATACTGAGTCATTTCTAATGGGGAAGAATGACATCATTTTAGATGATTTTTCTCATGGGGGGAATGAAATCACATTGGTAATTCTAAGCCACAGATTCCTCATCTATGTCTTTGCCTCCTAATAGTGTTAATGAGAAGATTTAAAGAGATAAAACAGAATTGCACCTTATCTTCTGGCATCTAATTTTACATATCATCTCCCCATATCTTTATTTATATGTTAAAGATAGCTCCCTGTAGCTTTAATTATATATTAACATCCATAATTAAATTTCATGTATATAGGTACATTTATTTAGTGAGTTATAAAATAGTTTTCTGTCTTTACAAAAAAGCACTTTCAAATGCTTTTTTCCCTTGAACCATCTGAATAATTAGGTTACTGAAAATCATTTTAAAGCTTATGTTACACTATCCTGTGCTGAAAAATCATATAAATATTGGGTAATAATTGAGTCTATTGTTATTTCATTGCAAATACAATTTTAAAACGTTCATTTTGCTTCATGTACAGAAACTAATATTTATACATCATGCTAACATAGTCAAATCAGCAACAACTTGGATTATTAGAATTTGGAGTCATGTTAACAACTTATTTTTTGGCAATTGATCAAATTACACTACATTTCAAAGAGCCAAAAATAATTGAAATTTGGTTCTGTTGATTATGTAGCTTCAACACAAAATAGATCATTCTGTTGAAGCAGCTGGACATGGGAAGGATGACTGAACAGAGCAGCAATGCATTAATCCCAGTAACAACTATTTAGACTTCTTGAGCAAGGATTAATTAGGGGATTAGACAAAGAAAAATAATGTTTCTGAAAGATATAAAATTTCAATCTACAACAAAATGCAGACACATGCAGAGTATGACATATTAAAACATGCTGAATTGCTATTCCTTGGTGATTCAGTAAACCAGTTGGTCACTGACATCAAGCATAATAACATTCTCTACCTCATTTTTTAAGTATAAGAATCTTATTCACCTTGCCACATTCCCTGAATTTATATCCCTAAAATTAGAGATATCAAGTGAACATTTCATGCAAGTATGGGCACAATAAAGGACAGAAACAGTAAGAATCTAACAGAAGCAGAAGAGTAAGAAAATGTGTCCAGAATATGCAGAACTATACAAGAAAAATCTTAATAACCCAGATAACCACCATGGTTAATCACGCACCTAGAGCTGGACATCCTAGAGTGTGAAGCCAAGTGAGCCTAAGGAAGTATTATTATAAACAAAGTTAGTGGAGGTGATAGAATTTTAACTGAACTATTTCAAATCCTAGAAGATGATGCTGTGAAAGTTCTGCACTCAATATGCCTGCAAATTTAGAAAACTCAGCAGTGGTCACAGGACTGGAAGAAGCCAGTTTTCATTCCAATCACAGAGAAGGACAATCCCAAAAGATGTTCCAACTACTGTACAGTTGTGCTCAATTCACATGCCAACAAGTTTATGCTCAAAATCCTTCAAAATAGGATTCAGTGTATGTGAAATGAGAACTTCCAGATGTACAAACTGGATTTAGAAAAGGCAGGGGAGACAGAGATCAAATTGCCAAATCCAGTGGATCATAGAAAAAACAAGGGAATTACAGTAAAACATCTACTTCTGCTTCATTGACTATGCAAAAGCCTTTGACTGTGTGGATCACAACAAACTGTGGAAAATTCTTAAAGAAATGCAAATGCCAGACCACATTACCTGTCTTCTGAGAAACCTATACGTGGGTCAAGAAGCAGCAGCTAGAACCTTAAACAGAACAACAGACTGGTTCAAAATTGGGAAAGAAGTACAACAAGGCTATATAATGTCACTCAGTTTATTTAACTTATATGCAGAGCACATCATGTGAACTGCCAGGCTGGATGAATCACAAGCTGAAATTAAGACCGCTAGGAGAAATATCAACAACCTCAGATATGCAGATTATACTGCTGTAATGGCAGAAAGTGAAGAGGAACTAAAGAGCTTCTTGATAAGTGTGAAAGGGGAGACTGAAAAAGCTGGCTTAAAACTCAGCTTTCAAAAAACTAAGATCAAAGCATATAGTTCCATCAAGTCATGGCAAATAGAAGGGGAAAAATTGGAAGCAGTGACAGATTTTAATTTTCTTGATCTCCAAAATCACTGCAGATGGTGACTGAAGCCATGAAATTAAAAGATTCTTGCTACTTGGAAGGAAAGCTATGACAAATCCTGACAGTGTATTAAAAAAACAGAGACACCACTTTACTGACAGAGGTCCTTATAGTCAAACCTATGGCTTGTTCAGTAGTCATGTAGGGATGTGAGAGGTGGACCATAAAGAAGGCTAAGCACTCAGGAATTGATACGCTTGAACTGTGGTGTTGGAGAAGACTCTCGAGAGTTCCTTGCACAAGGAGATCAAAACTGTCAATCCTAAAGGAAATTGATCCTTAATATTCATTGGAAGGACTGATGATGAAGCTGAATCTCTGATACTTTGGCAATCTGATGCAGAGAATCAGCTTATTAGAAAATACTCTGATGTTGGGAAAGATTGAAGGCAAAAGGATGAGATGGTGAGATATCATCACTGACTCAATGGACATGAATTTGAGCAAACTCTGGGAAATAGTGGAGGATAGGAGAGCCTGGCATGCTGCAGTCCATGGGGTGCAACAAGTTGGACATGACTTAGCAACTGAACAACAACTATTCCACCTTGTTCACAAAACCCTCCTTCTTCTGCATAGCAATAGATGTTTTAGCCATTCATTTGACATCTCTATTGCATTCATTCACTATGACTATTTTTTGTATTTCATCTAATGTCTCTGTTTACAACCTTATGCCATAATAAGTACAGTGTGACTTTTATCTAGCATTAAGGGAGAACTCAGATAATCCCATGGCACTGAGGCATTATCAATATTGAAGCAGTCCTCTCCTGTTGTTAATAACAAGACAGCAGGCCAGAAATAGAGTCACTTATGCTAAGTCTCACATTATAAAAATAAGACTTACTTTAAATACAGCTTCAGTTCTCCCAGAAAAGGAATACTAAACCTATCAATCAATAATCCCTAATAAATACTAGTTAGATAATGTTTCAAAGTATCTGTGAATCTTGTTTGATACTTAAAGTTAGATGAGTATAATATCACCTACATAGTAAGTATTATTTAAACAATAATACTTTATTTAAAGCAATAATAATTATATAAGCCTCAATTATGTACCAAATATTTAATAAATATTAAATCTCTTCTACTGTTTACTTGTAGATACACTCTGCATCTCTAGTCACCTTATAAATTTAACAACAGCATGAATTAGTTCCTATTGCAAGCACAAAACATTCAATAGCTCCTGATTTTATTAACAGCCTCAGTCTTATACTTAAAGTTCTACATAAAGTTGCTATTCTGTAAGTAGAATAAAATCCTATCTACAAGTTTAGGATATCCTTAAGGTGCTTAGTCAATCAATCATATCCAACTCTTCGTGATCCCATGGACTATAACCTGCCAGGCTCCTTCATTTATAGAATTTCCCAGACAAGGATACTGGAGTGGGTAGCCATTTCCTTCTCCAGGGGATCTTCCTGAATCAAGATTAAATCTGTGTCTCCTACATTGTAGCCAGATTCTTTACCGGCTGAGTCACCAGGGAATGCCCATAGACAACTTAATAGGAATATTTTCCAGACTACCATATCAGACCATATGTTTCAAACAACTCTTTCCTCAATGTATATACCAAACTTTTAAATCCTAACGTAAAGATCAATTCATTGGGTTCAGATAGCTTCTATAAAAAGTTTTTAAGAAATCTTTTTTTTTTTAATCTGGCAGAGAAACTAAACAAAGAAGAATATATTCTTTTATATATTTACCATAATAAATCCTAAGTACTCTGGTTTTTGTGAATATAAGAGTAGACAAAATACTAAGCTATTTAACATGTATCAGGTATCAATAAAAGAAAGAAGGTGGAAAGAAGTATAATGTGACTAAGATTGGTAAAGACATTTTTGATAAGGCAAAATTTGAACAAAGGTTAGAAGGAAGTAAAGGAACAAGTCATGTAAATCTAGGAGAATATTCTATGAATAGAAATAGTAAGTCTCTTAAGAATTGGAGCAAGGAGATTTGTAAGGCACACAAATAGAGTATAGTTAGGAGCTGGTGGAGAATTTTAAGCAGGTAAGTGATATCATCAAACTGACATTTTAAATATATACATAGTTATAATTACCACTTGAAATACAACATTGTTATTTCAAATTTATACTCATGGAATAGTTAATAATTTGTCTTACATAGAGCACTATGCGAGTGCACTGCACATTCCCTCTTCACAGATTTTTCAGTCTATTAGCAATGGATATGGGGGAAGAAGGGCAAGACAATATAGATAAAGCTGATCATAGTGCATGATGGAAAGTCAAAGACAGCAATAAAACACACTACAGGGAGACTGCAGAAAAGTAACCACAGCCAAATATGGAATATTAATTTAATCTTACTGGCGGATGTCTTAACTTATGAGCAGGATTGAGGCAAGTGGTTTGAAGACACTTGATGACTTTTAAATATGGACATGTGGTGCAGACCATATGTATACCATCTAAAAGCAATTTAACATTATTGGAGTGTAAAGTATAATGCATCAGTTTATAAAGTACTTTATATTCCATATATATGATTAAGGAGATTGAGATTTATCCCATACAAAAGCAGGAGTCATTAGAGTACTTAGGTAATTACTTAAAATTGCATTTGCTGTCACTGATGTGTAAGAAGGGTAAATGTGAGGAGAACAAAGCAAGGGGCAACAGCTATTGGGGTTTTATAATCATGAGAGAGTTGCGGTCTGAAGAAGGACCTAGGTAATAAGGAAAGAGGAGATGCATTGGTTGAAAAAATACATAGAGAGTAAAATCAGCAAAATTGATGGTTAGTCACAGGAGATAAAGGGGAAAAAAGTCAAAAATAACTTCTAGGTCGTTGGGTTGCGTTAACAGATCAAACACAGTGCTGCCAGCAGAAAGAGAAAATATAGAAGAAATAGGCCCTAGGAGGAAGAATATTTGTTCAGTTTTGACATTTTGAAGTTCCTCTGCGTTGCCTGTGTTTGTACAGCAAGCAAACAGTTTGATTAATTAATCTGAGATTACTAAGGAAGGTCTAGGAAGACAAATAAATTTGGGGAAAAGAGGCATATAATGAGTAGTTGAAACACTGAGGGTCAAAGAAATTACCCAAAGGTAGTTTACATAGAAAAAGAAAACCAATGTGTGCCAGAAACCAAATTTTAAGGTGAATAGATCCTTGAGAGAGTTAAACAAAGATAGAAAAAGAAAGAGAGACATTCAGTTCAGTTCAGTTCAGTTCAGTTGCTCAGTCCTGTCCAATTCTTTGCGACCCTGAGAACCACAGCAGGCCAGGCCTCCCTGTCCATCACCAACTCCCGGAGTCCACCCAAATCCACGTCCATTGAGTCAGTGATGCCATCCAGCCATCTCATCCTCTGTTGTCCCCTTCTCCTCCTGCTCTCAATCTTTCCCAGCATCAGGGTCTTTTCAAATGAGTCAGCTCTTCGCATCAGGTGGCCAAAGTATTGGAGTTTCAGCTTCAGCATCAGTCCTTCCAATGAACACCCAGAACTGATCTCCTCTAGGATGGACAGGTTGGATCTCCTTGCAGTCCAAGGGACTCTCAAGAGCCTTCTCCAACACCACAGTTCAAAAGCATCAGTTCTTCGGCACTCAGCTTTCTTGATAGTTGAACTCTCACATCCATACATGACTATTGGAAAAACCATAGCCTTGACTAGACGGACCTTTGTTGGCAAAGTAATGTCTCTGCTTTTTAATACGCTGTCTAGGTTGATCATAACTTTCCTTCCAAGGAGTAAGCGTCTTTTAATTTCATGGCTGCAATCACCATCTGCAGTGATTTTGGAGCACAGAAAAATAGCCACCGTTTCCACTGTTTCTGCATGTTTCCCATGAAATGATGGGACTGGATGCCATGATCTTAGTTTTCTAAATGTTGAGCTTTAAGCCAACTTTTTCACTCTCTTCTTTCCCTTTCATCAAGAGGTTCTTTAGTTCTTCTTCACTATCTGCCATAAGGGTGGTGTCATCTGCATATCTGAGGTTATTGATATTTCTCCAAGATATTAATCCAAGGTTATTGATATTTCTCCAATCTTGATTCCAGCTTGTGCTTCCTCCAGCCCAGCATTTCTCATGATGTACTCTGCATATAAGTTAAATAAGCAGGGTGACAATATACAGCCTTGACATACTCCTTTTCCTATTTGGAACCAGTCTGTTGTTCCATGTCCAGTTTGAACTGTTGCTTCCTGACCTGCATACAGATTTCTCAGGAGGCAGGTCAGGTGGTCTGGTATTCGCATCTCTTTCAGAATGTTCCAGTTTATTGTGATTCACAAGTCAAAGGCTTTGGCATAGTCAATAAAGCAGAGAGACATTAGGAACTTAAAAAAAAAAAAAAAAAAAAGGAAATAATGAAGAGTTTCCTCCATCAGGAAAACTGAGGGATTAGAAAATTTCTAGGGAGAGAGAACTTCCAAATTTGAACGTGAGGTTTTTAAGTTCAAGTGTTGTTGGCTTTAACCTCTCTTCTGCCAGGTCCTAGAATATAATCTGGCAAATCGCGAACTCTAGTACAAAGCTGGTATTGATAGAATGAATGAAAAGGAAAAAAGAAACCCTTGGATTCAATGATGAAACAAGATCTCCTAGGATTGCCTCCTAACAGGGAAGCTTAGAAAATTATGAGCTTATCTATGTAATCTTGACTCTATCTACTTTATGTCTTCCCTAACCCTATAAATCTATTTTCAGATTTGGAAACCAGAAAATGGAGATATATTGGGGATAATATGCAAGAAGAAAAAGTTCAAAAAGATGAGATCTCACTCAAGTACTTAGTCATTCTCACAGTTATAAATACATTGATTCAGAGAGTGAAATTTAAAATCAAAGAAACTAAAAAGAGGAGTTCAAATTCATCATCCTTAAAATAGAAATCCATCGCAAGCCTGACTTTAAATTGTGAATGATGAAAATAATTTTCTGAGAGGCATAAAAAATATTACTTTACTAGATTGAACTACCTAGGAAGTTAAGGTGGAAAAGGGACATGTTACTGGACAAATAGGTAATAAATCTAGTTCTATGGACAAATTTCCAAAAGACCTTGCCATAATTGCTTGAACATTTTCATATAATTCTTCATAAATGTGTAAAATAGTAGAATTATATAAACTTTATGGTGATTTTCAGTGCTAATGAAAAGTGATTTTTAAAACTGCAACTATGGCCATTATGTCAGATATCATCTTCCTTAATCTCACTCCATGCCATGTACAGCAATACTAGAAAATGGAAGGAGAAGAAAGAATGTAAAATCTGAGATGGATAGAGATAGGTATGAAAAAGGAGAGACAAAGTAAAGAAATAAAACAAACAACAACAACAACAAAAATGATTGAAAAAAAGGATAAGAAAAATCCTTTAAAAAATCCTTAAAAAAAGTTTTAAAAATAAGGAATTGATTTGAACTGACAGTTAGAAAATAGACAATAAGAATATACAAACTGCAATATTGGCTCTATACCTCTTCTGACATAGGACGATATTGAAGCATAATGTACAGTTAGGTCTACATAAATTTTTCTTGAATTTACCTATATTTTCCAGACTAGTAAATCTGGACCTAGTCAATTTAATAAATTTAATACTCAGAATCAGATGTGACAGGCCAGGACTTACAGTGTTGCAAACATACAAGATCAAGAAATAAGATAATGTGGATAAATTGGAAAGTGTATGGTCTCAGTATTCCCTGAGAATGGGAAATCTTTAAAGTTGCAGAATCTAAAACTCAGGATTATTCCTGTGCAATATTGAAGGGGTCATGCACCATTTAAGAGTGTGGGTTATTATCATTAAAAGATGCAATTAAATCCTGAGCTTATGATATCAGTCTTGAGACTAATTAACTCTTGCTATGCCAAAGGGCCGGAACTGAGTTGCACAACAGTTTTAAGCACATTAGTTTCAGCAGCTACTCTGGCTTTTATCCTACCTGAGGTCTTCATGCAGCAGGACTAGCCATCCACAAATGGAGTGCTTTGATTTATATAGTCTACTTCTTCAACATTAAAAAAAAAAAAAATGCTCTTGCTTCTGGGATGTTGACTTGAATAACACTGCATTGTCCATTTTCTCCCCACCTCCCAAGCTTTTCCTAATTTAACAAAGCACCACTTTGTAGCAGGCTTCCCTGGTGGCTCAGCTGGTAAAGAATCCAACTGCAATACAGGAGGTCCCTGTTCAATTGCTGGGTCAGGAAGATCTCCTTCAAAAGAGATAGACTACCACTCCAGTATTCTTGGGTTTCTCTGATGTCTCAGATAGTAAAGAATTAGCCTGCAATGCAGGAGACCTGGGTTGGGAAGATCCCCTGGAGGAAGGCAAGACAACCCACTGCAGTATTCTTGCCTGGAGAATCCCCATGGACAGAGGAGCCTGACAGGCTGTATAGTTCACAGGGTTGCAAAGGGTTGGTCACTGCTGAGTGCATGAACACAGCACAAACATGTAGCATCTCCATCCTTCAGTAATTCTCCTACCTGAAGATGTTTTATCCCAGCAACGATTTTAGCAGTCCTGAGGTATAGAGTACCAATTATGTAAGTAGCATGAATGCAAAACAATAACAACAGGCAAAACAAGACACTTGACAAGAGGATATGACAGGTTATAGTGTCCCACACATTGAAAAAATCAGAATGAATTTACTATAGCAAGAGTCTAACAAAAGTGCTTACATTTTTTCTTATATTATTTTCCCAAGAATATAAAAACAAAATAAATTTTTACTCATTTTATAAATTTAGCTAGAACTTTTTTCTTATGGTATGTTTTATTCACTTTCCATCATGCTGCATTACAAGTATTAATACAACACTGATTGGCCACCAGATGTCAGTATATGCGCGCAAATATTTTTCTCTGCAACAAGTGCTAGCAAAAAAAAAATGTTGAGAAATCTTTTATAAAAGGCACTCATAAGACCCAGAAGGATAGGGTGGAGAAGGAGGTGGGTGGGTGGTTCAGAATGGTGGGGAGGGGGGGACACATGTATACTTGTGGTTGATTCATGTAGATATATGGCAAAATCATCACAATATTGCAAAATAATTATTCTCCAATTGAAATAAATTAATTTTTAAAAAAAGTACTCATAAGAAATACAAAATGGATTTTTTTTAAACAATTAAAATCGTTTAAGCATCTAAACTTTATTTATTCATAGAAGGTTGAAAACCATCTTTGAAGTTTCGTTCTAGCCAAATATCATCTTTTATTTTCTCAATTTGAAATATATTTCTGATACTATGTGAAAGTATTTACTTATGAACATATTATTATTTAGTTGAAATTATTATCCAATTAAAATTCCTTCTCAGTTATTCAGCTGAAATTATATAAGTGAATCTAAAACTTTTAGCTAATACAATTATACACCTGGAAAACTACAGAGGATAATTTGAAAATCTGGCCAAACAGTAAGATTATCTCTAAGATGACCAACTACAAAATTATGAGATAATAATGTATTAATTTTCCAATATGCTGGGGGGAAAAAGAAAATGCAAGGAAGACAATATTGCATTACACATTGAAAAAAAAGTTCTGCAAGAGAAAAGGGATTGTATATACCTATCTCATGAATTGGAGAAGGAAATGGCAACCCACTCCAGTATTCTTGCTTGGAGAATCCCATGGACAGAGGAGCCTGGTGGGCTACTGTCCGTGGGATTGCAAGAGTCGGACACGACTTAGCGACTAAACCATCACCATCACCATCTCATAAATAACTGAACAGTTTACTAGAAAATATTAAATGGCACTAAAAAATAATTCTAAGAATAAAAGTGTCAAAGGGAAAAAATATAATTAATCTGTCTTTATCAGCATATTAATTAAGATACCAATCAGATATTAGATATGAGGCTTATTCACAGTTTCACTAAAGTTATATAAAATTCTAATTTAAGAGAGGTTTAATCTTAATCTTTAAGCTTTCATTTAAATCTTAAGCTTTAATCTTTAAGCTTTCCTGGTGGCTTAGATGGTAAAGAATCTGCCTGCAATGCAGGAAGCCCGGGTTTGATCCCTGGGTCAGGAATATCCCCTGGAGAAGGGAATGGCTACCCACTCCAATATTCTTGCCTGGAGAATCCCAGGGACAGAAGAAACTTGTAGACTACAGTACATGGGGTTGCAAAGAGTCAGACATGACTGAGTGACTAACACTTAATCTCACGGTTATAAGAATGTCTTATAAAGCTACAATTATTTTTAGCTAAGTACTGAGAGTTTTTGAAAGGCTAAAAACCCTAAATAGAAATAAGTAGAATCCATGAATTCACCCAAAATGAAAAGTCTAATTTAGTATATGATAAAAAGTGGTGTATCAAATGAATGAAGGAAATATTTATTATTTGATAAATATTTTAAGACAGTTGGCCAGCTATAAACATAAGTAAATATGTTTTTATATTTTATAGGAGTAAATATTTTATAGGAGCAAATATATATATATATGAAGTTATGTTCTGGAAGTATTTTCATGATAATTACTGCAATATTGATTTTCTAGAGCACACTGCTTTTGTCATTTTCCATTTTTGTGCATATTGCTGTTTTATAAGCTTAGAATTGAAATAATATATGCATGTAGTTCTGTCTATTAAAAATGGGATTTATCAAAACATGAAGAAGGGATAAATGCAATTTTAAAATAATAAAATATATAGAAAACAATTATATATTAATAATAGATTATATTATTATAATATATAATATTATATATTATTATATAATCTATTATTAGTATCAATAATATATAACAGTATATAATATTGTGAATAAAGACATTAACAGGAGAAATGATGTGGAGGGATCAAGGAAATATCCATAATCATGGTGAAATGAGAATATATAATTAAATGAAGTGATAGCTTGTCATCATTAGAGGGAAGAAAAATCAAATGATCATTTCTGGATTTGAGTAGTCATCTTGTGGCTTCAGATGCCATTTCAAAAACAGGAAGATTTTAGGATACTTTCTAACCAGCTCAACCTGCAGTAACAGCTTAAATTCAGCTTTTGTGATTCAGTCAGTTTTTCATGTAAATTGAGTTCCCACTTTTTGTAAAGAACTGTCAGAAACTCAGCAAATACGTGTGCACAAACTAAGCATTTTTACCTTGGGATTGATGATATTTATAGAAGATGTATTCAGATTGAGGGAATGGAACAGAGACTCAGAATCTAATGCTTTCCCATCAGAAATTCAAGTTTTTCTAATCTAAATATTTACCATATTTAATGAAATATTTTATTAATTTTTTTCTGTAGTTTTCAATCTCTTGACTACTGCAATGTGATGTGTAATGCACTGACATAACTGAGATATTTCCTTTGTGTTTTCTTACTACCACTTCCTTTCCACTCACACTCTATCTTTATCTATTAATCTCTTCTTTATCCTGCATGTCAGGAAGAATATGCTTTATTTTTGCTAAAGCAGATATTTTTTACATGTATTACAGATTCTAAATTCTCTCAACACTTCTGGAAAACAGTGAAGTCTATTCATTCTCAGTCTTTTCATCTTCTGTATCTCTTGTCATAAGATGCATCTTCTCAGGGGAGAATAATAAACTAGATTTTCTAACCTAAACACCCACAAACACACACACATACACATATGTGACAACACAAGATACATTTTGAAATTATTACTTTCCTTTTTAATTTTACAATAATCCCATAATTGTTATTTTGTCACTCACTATTAATTTCTTAGTTTCTTTATTCCAGTGTTTATGTGATACACATTTTACATAAACATGAGTCTGTTGTATATCATGATTTTATATGTGTGCATATATTCTACTTTTGCTGATTCACAGATGTCTGTATAGTCATGCAGAAAATTTGTTACCTAAAATATTGAAGATAAAAATGTCACTCAGATGTTAATTAAGCATAGGAAATTGGTTTTAAGAGATAACAAAAATTGAATTCTTATTAATGTTCAATTATTATATAACCATCATTATATTTACCATAGGTTTTTGCAGTAAATTTTCTCCACTATAAAATTACTGTTTATTCATTTATAATTAATAAAGATTTGTTTGGGGCAGGCATTTTGAGACTGGAAATATCCTGTTGCTCCTTATATTTGCCCATCCATTTTAACATCCATTAAGGAACCTCTCATGTACTCATGGTGACTTTTTATTTATATATTACTTTCATATTTACTGGACTTCCCTTGTGACTCAGCTGGTAAAGAATCTGCCTGCAATGCAGGAGATCTTGGTTTGATCCCTCAGTTGGGAAGATCCCCTGGAGAAGGGAAAGGCTACCCACTCTAGTTTTCTGACCTGGAGAATTCCATGGGGTCACAACAAGTCAGACACAACTGAACGACTTTCACTTTCACTTTCCATGTTTATTAATCAGAATTATTTTGCATGAGGCTTCATATCTCCCTCATTTACTATTCTAAGGAGTTATTTATTGATATTGGTATGAAGTCTCAGATATTTATTAGTTGATTATAATTCAATACTATTATTATTCACCGTGTTGCTCAAATTGTTCGTTTTGGCCTTTGGGGATCCTTTTAATTTATCTTCTGAGTCCTTTCAATATGAACCAAATTTTAAAATTTTTCTTGGCACTACTTTCTATCATCACAAGATGTTCTAGACTCACCTTGCATATTCTACACCTCTTCCAGGCATCATCTACTTCTCCAAGCAGCTCTGGTTCACTTTTTTGGGAGAATGGTATTAGAAGTCAATATCCAGATGCTACATGTACTCATTGCTACTGAGGTGACACTGCATTTAGGCTCTTTCAGTAGTAATTCTGAGAAATTTATATGCATCTATACTAATCTCATGTATTCACATCTATATTTCAGCTGATATTTATACATCTAATATTTTTTATTAAAACTGCAACAATATAGTTAAGCATGAGTTAATAATGACACTTGTTGACTCCAATCTAGCACCACAGGACTCCAGTTCTCTGCCCACTCACCCACACGAGTCCCCTCATTCCTTGTTTGTAGCTTGTTTCTCCAACAATGCAAAACTTAAATCCCATTTCCTAAATATATTTACTGGTTTGTTTAGCCTTCTATATTTCCTGATTTTATAGAAGTAATCAGACAACAAAAAAGGACCTTTCATGGAGATTTACACTGACTGTGTATGTCATTCTTTCCAGTGAGGGGGATGCAGAATTTAAGCTATTCAATATTATTTAGAAAATCTTCCAGGTGAGACAAATAATAATGGTACAGCTTTAAGTGAATCTACTTTTGGAGAGAACAATTTAGGTGCTTTCTTAGAAATTATTTTGGTAGTGTTTCAATGTCATCAATGGTTTAGTTTTTTTATTAGAAAGAGACAGAAATAAAGAGCCTTACATGACTAAGGTTCAAGAGGGATTATTTGTTTTCTCATTACATTAGTTGGTTAGATGTTTATAATGCTATAAGAAAAAAAGGAGTCCATATATATTGTAGAGAGATTAAAAACAAATTTTCTGATACAGTTTAGGAAAAACAGACAATCTACAAACAGAGGGTGATTACGTTTTGCCTCTGGGCTGTAGATTCTGCCAATCAAATATAACCTAATTAGGTCCAAATGAAGCAAACTCTCTCTAGTCTCTCTTGCGTCTTCTAAGTTTTTCCTACAGCATTTTTTTATCTCTCAATAAAATTAAACTTGATAGGCAGTTTTGTAGATAGCCTACACTCTATGTTAGGTTACCTTAGTGATGGACTGTCTCACCTGAAGAGTAAGGATTGATTGGAGCATAGATTTAATTTCATTCCACGTTTAGATTTTCAGTTTTCTTATCTTAAAAATATAATTATATTTATAAAAATATATAAATATATTTTATATTTATATATCAGGAGCTATATAAATATATTATAAATATATTTCTATTTACAATTATATAATTTTACATAATTATAAATAATTATATTTATAATTATGTAATATAATATAAAGTATTTATAGAAATATACAATATATTTATAAAATTTTATATATAATATATATGAAATGTATAATTTATACATATTTATATTTATATATCAGGAGCTACCCCATGCCCAAGGGCAGGATCAGTGGCCGAAAAGACCTACCCCTCATCAGAGGTACGGAGCAGTGGCTGAACTTCCCTGGAGCAGCCCTGAAGAGAGACCTCACATCCAAGGTAGACAAACCCATGTAGGATGGTAGGCACTGAGAGAGGGGATCAGAGGGCAGACAGACTGAAAGTACAATCACAGACAACTAGCCAAACTGATCACACAGACCACAGCCTTCTCTAACTCACTGAAACTAAGCCATGCCGTGTTGGGCCTCCCAAGACGGCCAGGTCATGGTGGAGAGGTCTGACAGAATGTGGTCCACTGGAGAAAGGAATGGCAAACCACTTTAGAATTCTTGCTTTGAGAAATCCACGAATAGTGTGAAAAGGCAAAAAGATAGGAGATTGAAAGATGAACTCCCCAGGTCGGTAGGTGCCCAATATGCTACTGGAGATCAGTAGAGAAATAACTCCAGAAAGGATGAAGGAATGGAGCCAAAGCAAAAACAACACCCAGTTGTGAATGGGACTGGTGATAGAAGCAAGGTCCGATGCTGTAAAGAGCAATATTGCATAGGAACCTGGAATGTTAGGTCCATGAATCAAAGCAAATTGGAAGTGCTCAAACAGGAGATGGTAAGGGTGAACATCGACATTCTAGGAATCAGTGAACTAAGATGGACTGGAATGGGTGAATTTAACTCAGATGACCATTATATCTACTACTGTGGGCAGGAATCTCTTAAAAGAAATGAGGTAGCAATCATAGTCAACAAAAGAATCTGAAATGCAGTACTTGGATGCAATCTCAAAATGACAGAATGATCTCTGTTCGTGTCCAAGGCAAACCGTTCGATATCACGGTAATCCAAACCTATGCCCCAACCAGTAATGTTGAAGAAGCTGAAGTTGACTGGTTCTATGAAGACCTACAAGACCTTTAAAAGTAACACCCAAAAAAGATGTCCTTTTCATTATAGAGGACTGGAATGCAAAAGTAGGAAGTCAAGAAACACCTGCAGTAACAGGCAAATTTGGCCTTGGAATACAGAATGAAACAAGGTAAGGCTAATAGAGTTCTGCCAAGAGAACACACTGGTCATAGCAAACACCCTCCTCCAACAACACAAGAGAAGACTCTACATATGGACATCAACAGATGGTCTATACCGAAATCAGATTGATTATATTCTTTGAAGTCAAAGATGGAGAAGCTCTATACAGTCAGCAAAACAAGACCAGGAGCTGACTGTGGCTCAGATCATGAACTCCTTATTGCCAAATTCAGACTGAAATTGAAAAAGGTGGAGAAAACCACTAGACCCTTCAGGTATGACCTACATCAAATCCTTTATGACTATACAGTGGAAGTAAGAAATAGATTTAAGGGACTAGATCTGACATAAAGAGTGCCTGCTGAACTATGGATGGAGGTTCGTGACATTGTACAGGAGACAGGGATCAAGAGCATCTCCTAGAAAAATAGATGCAAAAAAGAAACATGGCTGCTGAGAAGGCCTTGTAAATAGCTGTGAAAAAAAGAAAAGCAAAAACAAAGGAGAAAAGGAAAGATATAGTCATTTGAATGCAGACTTCCAAAGAATAGCAAGGAGAGATAAGAAAGCCTTCCTTAGTGATCAGTGCAAAGAAATAGAGGAAAACAATAGAATAGGAAAGACTAGAGCTCTCTTCAAGAAAATCAGAGGTATCGAGGGAACATTTCAAGCAAAGATGGGCTCAATAAAGGGCAGAAATGGTATGGACCTAACAGAAGCAGAAGACATTAAGAAGAGGTGGCCAGAATACACAGAAGAATTGTAAAGAAAATATCTTCATGACCCAGATAATCACGATGGTGTGATCACTCACCTAGAGCCAGACATCCTGGAATGTGAAGTCAGGTGGGCCTTAGGAAGCATCACTATGAACAAAGATAGTGGAGGTGATGGAATTCCAGTTGAGCTATTTCAAATCTTAAAAGATGATGTTGTGAAAGTGCTGCACTCAATATGCCAGCAAATTTGGAAAACTCAGCAGTGGCCACAGGACTGGAAAAGGTCAGTTTTCATTCCAATCCCAAAGAAAGACAATGCCAAAGAATGCTCAAACTACCACACAATTGCACTCATCTCACAAGCTAGTAAAGTAATGTTCAAAATTCTCCAAGCCAGGCCTCAGCAATACATAAATCGTGAACTTCCAGATGTTCAAGCTGGTTTTAGAAAAGGCAGAGAAACCAGAGATCAAATTGCCAACATCTGCTGGATCATCGAAAAAGCAAGAGAGTTCCAGAAAAACATCTATTTCTGCTTCATTGACTATGCCAAAGCCTTTGACTGTGTGGATCACAAAAAACTGTGGAAAATTCTGAATGAGATGGGAATACCAGACCACCTGACCTGCCTCTTGAGAAACCTGTATGCCAGTCAGGAAGCAACAGTTAGAACTGGAACAACAGCCTGGTTCCAAATAGGAAAAGGAGTATGTCAAGACTGTATATTGTCACCCTTCTTATTTAACTTATATGCAGAGTACATCATGAGAAACACTGGGCTGGAGGAAGCACAAGCTGGAATCAAGATTGCCCAGGGAAATATCAATAACCTTGGATTAATATCTTGGAGAAATATCAATAACCTCAGATATGCAGATGACACCACCCTTATGGCAGAAAGTGAAGAGGAACTGAAGAGCCTCTTGATGAAAGTGAAAGAAGAGAATGAAAAAGTTGGCTTAAAGCTCAACATTCAGAAAACTAAGATCATGGCATCTGGTCCCATCACCTCATGGGATATAGATGGGGAGACAGTGGAAACAGTGTCAGACTTTATTTTTTTGGCTCCAAAATCACTGCAGATGGTGATTGCAGTCATGAAATTAAAAGACGCTTACTCCTTGGAAGGAAAGTTATGACCAACCTAGATGGCATATTAAAAAGCAGAGATATTAATTTGCCAACATATGTCCACCTAGTCAAGGCTATAGTTTTTCCAATGGTCATGTATGGATGTGAGAGTTGGACTGTGAAGAAAGCTGAGAGCCGAAGAATTGATGCTTTTGAACTGTGGTGTTGGAGAAGACTCTTGAGAGTCCCTTGGACTGCAAGGAGATCCAACCAGTCCATCCTAAAGAATGTCCTGGGTGTTCTTTGGAAGGACTGATGTTGAAACTGAAACTCCAATACTTTGCCCAGGTCATGTGAAGACCTAACTTATTTGAAAAGACCCTAATGCTGGGAAATATTGAGGGCAGGAGGAGAAGGGGATGATAGAGGATGAGATGGTTGGATGGCATGACCGACTCCATGGACATGTGTTTTTGTGAATTCCGAGAGTTGTTGATGGACAGGGAAGGCTGGCATGCTGCGCTTCCTGGGGTCGCAAAGAGTCGGACATGACTGAGCAACTGAACTGAACTGAATGATATTCATATCACTATCATAGTAAAAAATAGAATGATCAACATAGAGCACGTAGCACAAATGTACCACAGAGTAACTAATCAATTATTTTAAAAATGTTATAATGGTATTTTATAATAGAGAGTAATATAAATTTATTTATACATTAAGCAGTTTGTAAAACAACTTAAAGTGCTTATTTATGAGAGCATATTCACTTATTTTGCATCAAGTAAGTTCTCTATTTAGATTTTTAGATACTTCTTTCTATCAATTTTTTAGTGTGTGTTCTCTCACCTGCATTACCCACTCAAATATCTGTACAAACATATATGATCTGGTATAAAAATTATTCATTAGTTTCAACTACATCTTCTTTTCTCTAGGTTTATCAATTTTTTCATCTTAATTTTAATCTTTTTGACGTGTTTTCCTGAAACTGTAGAAGGATATTTTCAGTGTTCTTAATCTCTCTGCTACAACATTCCACATTGTTGAATTTGTTCTTTACAATTCAAATGAGAATGATCCCTCTTTTTCTGCATTTTCATTCCTTTTATTCCATTGTTTGACTACTTTAACAGTTATTCTTTTCCATACTCAATTTTTCTTATAATTTACTGTTCATTTCACTTTTGCATGGAAATTTTTACCTTATTTTACCCTATATGAGTTCACAGAAATCTTTTCCATATATAAGTACATGTATATATATGACTATGTACCAATGCTTGCATATTTGTATATATAGATACTCATACACATATGTGCTTATATATATAGTGCTAAGAGAAAGTCTTACAAGTATTAAGGAATAATATTATGGCCTTGGTATTAATAAGTGCAGCTCTGCTAATCTGAAATGTGACACCTGTAATTACAATTGTGCTCTAATATTCTGAAATAATGTAGTATCTAAGTGACTACAATTCCCGGTATACAGCCATGTCCTATCTTCAGTCTTGCCTACACTGCTTTGATTAAAATCTGTGTTTACAAGGATGCAGAATGCCTTGTGTATTGTTTCCTATTTCCCACACAATTGCTTTCTGAGAGCAATATTTGCCATTTCAGCATAACAGGTATTTTCAAATAAAGGCACTCAACTCAAACTCCCCTTTCTTTACAAGGAGGGGAGATAAAACTCCATGAGAAAGATGCCCTCTTTATATTAGAAAGAAAGTAATCATTTTATCAAAGATAAGTTGAGAACAGAAAATTCTGCACAAACATGACTTATTAAAATAGTACTCACCTTCCTTTATTCTTCCCATTTTATAGCTACTCTAGGTGTTGCCAATTCTTTGGGTCTTTGTTTCCTTATGAGGGCTTCTAGGTCATTTAAAATTTCAATTTGTATTCTTTTCCTCATGTTAAGTGTCTTTTGTTGTGGAGACCTAGAAGAAGTAGAGGGACAAATTTTCCTCTTCTACATTATTCTTCATATAGATGGAGAAAGATGCTTATTGTTTGAGAGACACACTATTCCATTGTTGCAGTGGGCTAAACTATGACTCAGAAGTATTCATGTTTCAAGCCACAGAACCTTTTATTCATGTTAAGGAAATATGTTGCTTTAACATGGAAAAGCGGAGAAGGCAATGACCCCCCACACCAGTACTCTTGCCTGGAAAATTCCATGGACAGAGGGGTCTGGTGGGCTGCAGTCCATGGGGTCTGGAAGAGTCGGATACGACTGAGTGGCTTCACTTTCACTTCTCACTTTCATGCATTGGAGAAGGAAATGGCAACCCACTTCAGTGTTCTTGCCTGGAGAATCCCAGGGACTGGGGAGCCTGGTGGGCTGCCGTCTATGGGGTCACACAGAGTCGGACACGACTGAAGCGACTTAGCAGCAGCAGCAACATGGAAAAGAGGATTTTGCTGATGTGATTATATTAAGGGACTTAAAATGAGATGATTATTCTGGATTATGTAAGTGGACCCAGGGTAATCACAGGTCCTTATAAAGAAAAGAGAGAGGCAAGAGAGTGAGTCACAGAGGGAAATGTTACCATGAAAGCAGAGTTCTGTCATGTGTGAACATAGGCCAAGGAATGCTGGCGGTGTTTATAAACTGGAGAAAGCAAAGAAATGGACCCTTTCAATGACTTTCTAGAAGGAACACAGCTCTGCCTACCCACTTTTGACTTCTGCGGTCCAGAAATATAAGATAATATTTTTATGCTACTTTAAGCCACTAAATTGGTTTCAAAAATGTTCCAGTAATAATAGGAAATGTAATATAGATGTTTTGAAACACAACCTTCATAAAGAAGAGAAGACTTCTTTCCTGTATAGCTTAGTCTTACACTTCTAAAACATTACACTTTCCAAAACAATGGGAAAAGTATGCGATATCTGTGAGTAAATTTTTAGATGTGGAAGATCACCATACTGCTTCTGAACATGATTAATGTACTTATTATGTTTTAAAAAGAACTCTATTAGCCTAATAGTTAATGAAAACTCTTCTGAATGTTTAGTAATAATTTAACTGTCAATACTCCAGAGTAGTTTTCTTTAGTTTTATTTGTTTTCTTTAGCACAAGTTTCATCTTGGTCTTTATAGTACTCATTTACTATTCTTTGTGTGTTACTAAAGGCATGTCAAGATTTTCTAGTTTGAAAATATTTTAAATAGTAAATATAGAGATTATTTACTGATCACTTATGTACCAATTCATCCATTAAATAGCAATTCAGTTAAAGCAATCATTGTATCTGACCTCAGGAAGGTAAGTCTTAATAAGAGACTCATTAAACAAGTATCTGTAATTGATGAGTTTTTCAAAAGCAGAAAATACCTAGTTTAGAAGTATTCAGAGGAGATACTCTTGAAGAAGTGATTGCTATGATTTCCTATATGTAATTAGCAGCAAAATGTTTCAGCAATAAAAAGAAAAGTATCTGAAAGTGAGAGATTAACTCCTAAGAGCAATGGGGAGTTATGGAAAATTTTGAACCAGTTAAGTAGCATGATTAGTCTTCATCTTTAAAAGATGATTTTGGTTGCAACTTCAAAAACTGATAAATCAGAGTACTTTCAATGCATTGCTTAATCAACAGAAATCAATAGGGAGTTACTCTAAGATTGGGCAGGGGTGGCCCAGAGGAGCTACCCCACGGCTGAGGTCAGGGGCGGAGCCCAGGAAGAGCTACCCACATCCGAGGTCATGGGCCTAGAGGAGCAGACCCACATCTGAGGAATGGCGGCTGTGCACGCGCAGGAGGGCCAAGAGGAGCTACTCCACGTTCAAGGTCAGGAGGGGCGACCGTGAAGAGATACCCCTCATCCAAGGTAAGGAGCAGCGGCTGCGCTTTGCTGGAGCAGACATGAAGAGATACCCCAAGTCCAAGGTAGGAGAAAACCCAGTAAGACAGTAGGTATTGCGAGAGGACATCAGAGGGCAGACACACTGAAGCCATAATCAGAGAAAACTACACAATCTAATAACACAGACCACAGCCTTGTCTAACTCAATGAAACTAAGCCATGCCCTGTGGGGACAACCAAGACAGACGGGTCATGGTGGAAAGGTCTGACAGAATGTGGTCCACTGGAGAAGGGAATGGCAAACCACTTCAGTTTTCTTGCCTTGAGAACCCCATGAACAGTACGAAAAGGCAAAATGATAGGATACTGAAAGAGGAACTCCCCAGGTCAGTAGGTGCCTGATATGCTACTGGAGATCAGTGGAAAAATAACTCCAGAAAGAATGGAGGGATGGAGCCAAAGCAAAAAAAAAAAAATACCCAGTTGTGGATGTGACTGGTGATAGAAGCAAGGTCCAATGCTGTAAAGAGCAATATTGTATCAGAACCTGGAATGTTAGGTCCATGAATCAAGGCAAATTGGAAGTGCTCAAACAGGAGATGGTAAGAGTGAACATCGACATTCTAGGAATCAGCAAACTAAGATGGACTGGAATGGGTGAATTTAACTCAGATGACCATTATATCTACTACTGTGGGCAGTAATCCCTTAGAAGAAATGGAGTAGCCATCATGGTCAACAAAAGATTCCAAAATGCAGTACTTGGATGCAGTCTCAAAACAACAGAATGATCTCTGTTAGTTTCCAAGGCAAACCATTCAATGTCATGGTAATCCAAACCTATGCCCCAACAAGTAATGCTGAAGAAGCTGAAGTTGAACGGTTCTATGAAGACCTACAAGACCTTTAAAAGTAACACCCAAAAAAGATGTCCTTTTCATTATAGAGGGCTGGAATGCAAAAGTAGGAAGTCAAGAAACACCTGGATTAACAGGCAAATTTGGCCTTGGAGTACGGAATGAAGCAGGGCAAAGGCTAACAGAGTTTTGCCAGAAGAGCAGACTGGTCATAGCGAACACCCTCTTCAAACAACAAAAGAGAAGACTCTACACTTGGACCTCAACAGATGGTCACCACTGAAATCAGATTGATTATATTCTTTGCAGCCAAAGATGGAGAAGCTCTATACAGTCAGCAAAAAGAAGATTGGGAGCTGACTGTGGCTCAGATCATGAACTCCTTATTGCAAAGTTAAGACTGAAATTGAAAACAGTAGGGAAAACCACTAGACCATTCAGGTATGACCTAAATCAAATCCCTTATGCTAATACATTGGAAGTGAGGAATAGATTTAAGGGACTAGATCTGACAGACAGCATGCCTGATGAACTACGGACGGAGTTAGAGACATTGTACAGGAAACAGGGATCAAGACCATCCCCATGGAAAAGAAATGCAAAAAAGCAAAATGGCTGTCTAAGGAGGCCTGACAAACAGCTGTGAAAAGAAGAGATGTGAAAAGCAAAGGAGAAAAGGAAAGATATACCCATTTAAATGCAGAGTTCCAAAGAAGCGCAAGGAGAGATAAAAAAATCCTTCCTCAGCAATCAATGCAAAGAAATAGAGGAAAATAACAGAATGGGAAAGACTAGATATCTGTTCAAGAAAATTAGTGATACCAAGGGAACATTTCATGCAATGATGGGCTCAATAAAGGGCAGAAATGGTAGGGACTTAACAGAAGCAGAAGATATTCAAAAGAGGTGGCAATAATACACAGAAAAACTGTACAAAAAAGATCTTCACGACCCAGATAATCACAAAAGTGTGATCATTCTCTCACCTAGAGCTAGATATCCTGGAATGTGAAGTCAAGTGGGCCTTAGGAAGCATCACTATGAAGAAAGCTAGTGAAGGTGATGGAATTCCTGTTGAGCTATTTCAAATCCTGGAAGATGATGCTGTAAAAGTGTTGCACTTAATATGCCAGCAAATTTGGAAAACTCAGCAGTCGCCACAGGACTCGAAAAGGTCAGTTTTCATTCCAATCCCAAAGAAAGGCAATGACAAAGAATGCTCAAGCTACCGCACAATTTCACTCATCTCAAACACTAGTAAAGTAAAGCTCAAAATTCTCCAAGCAGGCTGCAGCAATTTGTGAACTGTGAACTTCCAGATGTTCAAGCTGGTTTTAGAAAAGGCAGAGGAACCAGAGATCAAATTGTCAACATCCGCTGGATCATCGAAAAAGCAAGAGAGTTCCAGAAAAACATCTATTTCTGCTTTATTGACTATGCCAAAGATTTTGACTATGTGGATCACAATAAACTGTGGAACATTCTGAAAAAGAGATGGGAATACCAGACCACCTGACCTGCCTCTTGAGAAACCTGTATGCAGGTCAGGAAGCAACAGTTAGAATTGGACATGGAACAACAGCCTGGTTCCAAATAGGAAAGGAGTATGTCAAGACTATATATTGTCACCCTGCTTATTTAACTTTATGCAGAGTACATCATGAGAAACACTGGGCTGGAGGAAGCACAAGCTGGAATCAAGATTGCCTGGAGAAATATCGATAACCTCAGATAGGCAGATGACACCACCTTTATGGTAGAAAGTGAAGAGGAACTGAAGAGCCTCTTGATGAAAGTGAAGGAAGAGAGTGAAAAAGTTGGCTTAAAGCTCAACATTCAGAAAACTAAGATCATGGCATCTGGTCCCATTACTTCATGGCCAATAGATTGGGAAACAGTGGAAACAGTGTCAGACTTTATTTTTCTGGGCTCCAAAATCACTGCAGATGGTGATTGCAGCCATGAAATTAAAAGACGCTTACTTCTTGGAAGGAAAGTTATGACCAACCTAAATAGCATATTAAAAAGCAGAGACATTACTTTGTCACCAAAGGTCCGTCTATTCAAGGCTATCATTTTTCCAGTGGTCATGTATGGATGGGAGAGTTGGACTATAAAGAAAACTGAGTGCTGAAGAATTGATGCTTTTGAACTGCGGTGTTGGAGAAGAATCTTGAGTCCCTTGGACTACAAGGAGATCCAACCAGTCCCATCCTAAAGGAGATCAGTCCTGGATGTTCATTGGAAGGACTAATGTTGAAGCTGAAACTCCAATACTTTGGCCACCTAATGTGAAGAGGTTACTCATTGGAAAAGACCCTGATGCTGGGAAGGATTGAGGGCAGGAGGAGAAAGGGACAACAGAGGATGAGTTAGTTGGATGGCATTACCAACTCAATGGACATGGGTTTTTGCAGACTCCGGGATTTGGTGATGGACAGGGAGGCCTGGCGTTCTGTGATTCATGGGGTTGCAATGAATTGGACGTGACTGAGCAACTGAACTAAATTGATGCACTTCAATCTTCATAGCAACAATATTTGCAATTACCAAGGTATGGAAGTAAGCTAACTGCCCATCAACAGATGAATAAAGAATATGTGGTATATTCTTATAATGGAATACTATTCAACCATGAAAAAAGAAATGCTGCCACTTGCTGCAGCATGAAGGGACATGGAGAGAATTATGCTGACTGACATACATCAGACGCAGAAAGACAAATACTGTATGATACCACTTTTGTTTGGAATCTAAATTAAAACAAAACAAAACAAAACAAACAGACAAAAAAAAAAAAAAAAAAAAAAAAAACCTAATGAATATAACATAAATGAAGCAGACCTGCAGATATAGAGAACAAACTAGTGGTTACCATCAAAGAATGGGAATTACATAATATAGAATTTAAGATAAGCTACGATGAAATATTGTATAACACAGTGAATATAGCCAATAGTTTTCAATACTCCTAAACAGTATGTAACCTTTAAAAATTTATAAATTTTTTAAAGTAGTTATATTAGCACAACTTATTGAAGACACTGTCTTTTCTCCATTTCACATTCTTATCTTCTCTGTCTTAGATTAATTAATCATAGTTGTGTTGGTTTATTTCTGGGCTCTTCATTCTGTTTCATTGACCCATGTGTCTGTTTGTCTCACTACCATGCAGTTTGATGACTAAATTTGTTGGATAAGCCTGAAGTTAGAAAGCATGATACCTCCAGCTTTGTTTTGTTTTGTTTTGTTTTCCTTCTCAAAATTGCTTTGGTTATTCAGGATATTTTGTGCTTCCAAGTAAATTTTGGAGTAATATATTCCAGTTTTGAGAACAATATCCCTGATATTTTGATAAGGATTGCATTAAATTTGTAGATTGCTTTAGGTAGTATGGACATTTTAACAATATTAATTCTAATCCATAAGCATGGGTTATCTTCCCATTTCTTTGTATCATCTTCAATTTCCTTCATCAATGTTTTATAGTTTTCAGAGTATAGGTCATATGTTGGTTACTTCCTTGATTAAGTTTATTCTTAGGCATTTTATATAGGATTTTTTTTCTTATTTTTTTCTTTCTGATAGTTAATTATTAGCAAATAGAAAAGCAATAGATTTCTGTATATTAGTTCTGTATCCTGCAATTTTACTAAATTCATTTTTTCTGTTTATTTTAATAGAGTTTCGGTGGGGACTTTGGAGTTTTCTATATATATTATCATATATATATAGAAAGGCAAATAGTGTCTTTTTTTTTTTTTTTTCTTAAATCTTCCTTTTCAATGTGATGCTTTTTATTTCTTTTTCTTGTCTGATTGCTGTGCTTAGGACTTTCAATACTATGTTAAAAAGAAGTGGTCAAAAAAAAAAAAAAAAAGAAGTGGTCAGCTTGAACATCCTCATCTTCTTGATTTGATAATATTGAGTATGTTAGCTGGGTTAGCAGATTTGTCATAAATGGCACACAGTTATGTTCAGATATGTTCCCATGATACCCACCTTAATGAGTTTTGTCATAAATAGATGTTGAATTTTGTCAAATGCTTTTTATGCATCTATTGATATGATCAAATTATTTTTATCCCTCTTTTTGTTAATGTGGTATAATGCATTGATTGGTTTGAAAATATAGAATCATCCTTGCATCCTTGCAATAAATTCCTTTTATTCATGGTATATAATCATTTTTATATATTGTTGGATTTTTTGCTAATATTTTATTGATGACTTTTGCATCTTTATTAGAATAAAGGTCTGCAATATTTTTTGTAATGTCTATGACTGTGAAGTTCTTTATCTCTCCTTCAATTCTAAATGATAATCTTGTTGAATAGAGAATCCTAAGTTGCAGATTTTTCCATTCACCTTTTTAGTTGTATCATGACACTCCTTTCTGGCCAGCAAGATTCCTCCAGAAAAATTAGCTGATAACATTTTGGGAATTCCTTTTTATACAACTCTGTTTTCTCTTGCTGCCTTTAGAATTATCTCTTTATCTTTAGCATTTGCCAGTTCAACTATATTTCTTGGTTTGAACTTGCTTAGGTTCATCTTTTTGGGGACCCTCTGTACTTTCTCTACCTGGATATCTGTTGCCTTCGGCATCTTTGGGAAGTTTTCAGTCATAATTTCATCAAATGCATTTTCAACTCCTTTCTCTCTTCTTCTTGGACCTCAATAATGGAAATATTGCTTGATGTTATCATAGAGGTCCCTTAGTCTGTTTTCATTTTATTTGTTTTTTTCTTTTTACTCTTCTGTGGATGATTCCCATTATTCTATCTTCCAGATCACTTATGTATTCTTCTGCATCACCTAGTCTGTTGTTAGTTCCTCCTAAGTTTATTTTAACTTCAGATATCATATTCTTAAGCTTTCTTTTTCTTTTTTAAAATATTTTCTAGTTCCTTGTTAAAAGGTGCTACTTCCTTGTGTTCATCTATTCTTTTCTCTAATTCAATTGACATGTTTGTTACTCATGCTTGGAACTTTTTATCTGATAAATTATTTCTATTAATTGTTTTTTCAGGAGTTTTCTGTTCTTTGAATTGAAAAAAGTTCCTTTGTCTTCTCTCTTTGCTTAATTTTCTCCATCTCTATGAAATCAGGAAAAACAGTTACCTAGTCTTGCCTTGAAAGAGTATCATCATGTCAGAATGTATCCAACATTCTACAAAACCAGTGGTTTTGGTGGAAGAACTGGATCTGATCTGATCATGAGTTACATCTTCCCACAGGGTATGCTGGCAGCTATCACCTTGGTAGGACATGGCCTGAAGATTGAGGGACTAGATCCAGAGCCAGGGTTTCTCCTCTGCTCAGTGGCCAACACCACCCAGCTGGGGGCAAAGGCAGGTCCCAAGTTGCTGAAACAGAAGTCATTAAGGTTGGGCTGAGTTGGCTTTGTTCCAGAATATATGCCGTTTCCCTCTCTCAGCATGGGCCCCTTCCCCCCAGAAGTAAGTGATGCTGGAACAAGAGGGGCTGGAGCAGGTGCTCAGTGTGGGTCAGGGCAGGAGCTGCGGTGGTCCTGGCCCCAGTCCCAGTTCTAAACTGTTCTGAATAGACTCCCTCCATAAATGTCAGTAATGTCTCCCGCCTCACTGTTCAGATGCCATTCCAGGTATGGTCTGAGCTGCTCCATTCCTCACAACTGAGTTCCCCTCACCCTGATCCCACTCTAGTGTGGAGTCACACAGCAAAGCAAGCAGGGCTGGAGTGGGCGCCCGGCTCAGGCTGAGGCCTACACCTGGGCAATTGCAGAGAAACCAGCCAGAGTCTCCTGCTGTTTCAGTCTGCTTCCCCCCAACTTTGTGTAGAGAGTAAGCAAATGCATTCACACTCCTCACAAGTGAAGTTTAGATATCTTAGAGTTGTCCTGTTAGCCCACTGGTTTTCAAACCAGCGAAGAGTGCTCCTCTTCCCAGTGTCCAACCCCAGGGCTAGGGTGACCAATATGTGACTCAAGCCACGCATTCCCCACGGAGGATCTCTATCCATATAATGCTCTTTTTCTTCTGCGCCTCCTTCTAGGGGCACAGGTCCATACCCGGTCACTTCTCTTCCTATCAGGTTCCCTATAGATCTTTCTTACCACTTTGGTTGTATAAGTCTTTTTGCAAATCTCTAGTTAGTTTTCAGTTAGAATTTCCCCACATATAGAGCTATTTTTGATGTATTCTTGGGGAAAAGTGAGCTCCACATCCTTTTACTCAACAATTTTGATCTTCTTCTCTATAGCTGAATTTTTCATCTAATGTGAAAAATATTTATTTTTTATTGATGAGTTTAATCTAATCATATTTGTTTTTATTTCTGAGATTTAATTTTTATCACCTAAATTTATTTTTTCCATTTATCTCAGACATTATGCTTCCTTTCACCATTTTCCCGTTATTGATGAACTCTGTATTTTCTCTCCTTTTCTCATAACGCTCAAATTTTCTGTTTTCTTCTTATAGGTTTTTTCCTTTCAATAATTACCCTTGAAATTTTACTATTTTGACTCGAGTCTAATGTTTATTAAATTTACTCCTTTCCTTACAAATGTAAATACCTTAGAGAACTTTAATATCAATCGACTACAAGCTGATTTATATGCTAATCTATCCAGTATTTTCTATTCCTTCTAATTGAACATTATTATTAATTATACATTATTAGTATACACTCTTCATTGTGGTGTGCAAGCTTCTCATTGCAGTGGCTTCTTTTGTTGCAGAGCATAGGCCGTTGGTGCACAGGCTTCGGTGGTTGTGGCACACAGGCTCAGTAGTTGTGGTATGAGGACTCAGTAGTTGTGACTCATGCACTCAGGAGTGTGGGCTCAGTAGTTGTTCACGGGCTTTGTTGCTATGCACCGTGTGTAATTTTCCTGGACCAGGGATTGAACCAGTGTCCCCTGCACTGGCAGGTGGGTTCTTATCCACTGTGCCACCAGGAAATTCCAGGATAATATTCATATCACATTGTTTAGTAATGTTAATGTCTACCATCCCTTCTTGTATTTCAGATTTTTCTACTGTGATAGCTCCTTTCTTCTTGTGAAAGTAAAATTCTGCTGCTGATATTCATTTACCTTTGTTTTTATGAAAATGTATTCATATTTCCAATGTTCTGAAAAGAGTCATATACAGTAGAAAAGTGAAAACTAAAAGGTTAAAATATTCAGCTAAACTAATCTGAAAGAAGAAGGGGACTCAATTAAGTCTATGAAAGTAAAGGACCTTATCTGTTTTCATCACTGATGAATCCTAATTTTAACCCCAATCACATGAAGGATACTTGAATATACCATATACTCAACAGTTTTCCAGTGATATAATGCATGATCTTGTCGAATTAGAAACTTTAAATCACAATCTTTTACAGCAGGAAAATGATGATTAGAAGAGAATACATGTGCTACTATTGAAATAGTAAAGTTATTCAGTGACAAAATAATTCCAAAGCTGGGGAAAGGAATATTTGAAAGAAACCTAAACAAAGTTGTTGTTGCTACCTAGGACTTGTGAGCCACATCTCTGTAAATATAAATAATTACTTCAGTGTAGAAATCAGTAGTAAGTGATTCTCTAATTGGAACAAATGTGGGGATATGAAAGAATTTCTTATTTAAGCACATCTAATAAGTTGAAGCAGGGCTTCCCTGATAGCTTAAACAGTAAAGAATCTGCCTGCAATGCAGGAGACCTGGGTTCAATCCCTGGGTTGGGAAGATCCCCTGGAGAAGAAAATGGTGACCCACTCCAGTATCCTTGCCTGGAGAATTCCATGGACAGAGGGGCCTGCCAGGTTACAATCCACTGGATCGCAAAGAGTCAGACACGACTAAGTGATTAACACTTTCACCCTTTCAATAAGTTGAAGCAATTTCATAGCAATAAGCTCTAACAGCAGCCAATGCCACAAGGAACTAAAATGCCTCAGGGACATGCTGAGTATGAGATTAACACTGTGAAGAATGAATGTTTTGTTGGAGGATAGCTTGTTGCAGATGTGTGGTGCTCTGTAAAAGACAGGACGCTTTCACCAGATAGAATTCATAATCAGTTCAAAACTTGATGTCAAGGTAGACTGAGTGATAGTGGTAATTATATGATTTTAAATATGCTGGATGAGGAAGAAAATAGCTTCAAGACCTGATGATTTGGGCCTATCAGAATAAATTTCTAAATAAAGTAAGTAGGACATTCAGTACATGATATGGACAGCACCCTCCTCTTCACAACACAGTCCCTTAGCTGATAGAGGATAACTTTTAATCAATTTAAGGTCTGAAAGAATTATATCCATTGTGATGGTTGATTTTATGTGCCAACATGACTGGATCAGAGAGTACCAATAACATAGTCATATATTATTCTGTATGTTTCTGTGAGGATGTTTTTTGATGAGATTAATATTGAATCTATGGTATGGGTGTTTTAAGACTCAGTTATAGTGCCAGTTAGGTGTCAATATCTTGCAGAACTGGGGCTGGGTTCTCAAAGAGGTTCTACGTGCTCTGAGTCAGTGTCCAATATATGGTGCTGTTTATCAGGCAGCCAACATTCACAGATACAGAAGTGAAAGGGGAGAATGGGAGTTGCACTCCTTACTATAACCTCCAGCCACCCACTAGCGAAATATTTGCTTCCTATCCCTGTGATCTTATTCTCCACTAGTCTAGAGGTCATGTTTCCAGTGGAAAAAGTGCTTCCACTAGCAAGCACAAAAATGATTCTACTGAATTAGAGGTGAAGACCACCATCCAACCATTCTTTACATCTCTGAATCAAAAGGTAACTTGAGAGTTATGGTGTTGATTGGGGTAAATCATCCTGAGTATCAATGAAACTGGATTACTACTCCACAACAGAAATAAGGAAGATTATGCCTGGAATATAGATTTCTTGGTGGGTCTGTCAGTATTTTACCATGTCCTGTGATTAAAGTCATTGTAAAACTGTAGTACTCCTGTCCAGACAGGTCTAAGGAATGAAGGTTTGGGTGGTTACACCAGGTGAAAGACCATAACCAGCTTAGGCACTTGCTGAAAGCAACAGGAACACAGGATGGGTATTGAAAGAAGATAGCTATAAACACCAGCTATGATCATGGCACCAATTACAGAAATGAGGACTGTAATCATTATGAATATTCTTTGTTTCATTATGAATGTGTGATGTATATATGCATATATATATATTTATATACATATTTATGTATTTGTGTGATATGCATGTGAAATGCATTATATATATATATATTTATACATAGAAGTATTGATAGATGTAAATATTTTTGTTTTCTCCCTTTTTTAATCCCCTATCATGTAACATAAGATATATTGATTTTATATCGTAGTATTTAAGCACTGGGTTTCCCAGGTGGCTCTAGTGGTAAAGAACCTGCCTACCAATGCAGGAGACATAGGAGATGCAGATTCAATCCCTGGGTCAGGAAGATTCCTTGGAAGAGGGCATGGCAACCTATTCCAGTATTCTTGCCTGGAAAATCCCAAGGACAGAGGAGCCTGGTGAGCTATGGTCCATAGGGTTGCAAAGATTCCAACACATCTGAAGTGACTTACTATACACACATGCAATTTTACATTATGGCATATCAAGAATAATATGGAATAATATGGGATATCAAGAATAATAAACATCATTCAAGGAGTTTTCATCTTCTGGGCAAAGAGTATGGTTTCTGTTGTATGCAGAATAGATGTATCATATTAGCTGCAGGTATGACTTTGTTATTTTCTTCATTTGGAGATTAAATACAGTTTAAGGAGAAGCATTTGGGTACCATGTTGACAGGGGGTGCTGGGCCATGGTTTTCAAACAAGTTGTCAAACATTATTCTGGATGTTTCTGTGAAGATTTTATTTTATTTTTTTAATGTGAATACATTTTTTTTTAATGTGAATGCATTAAATTGGTGGCCTTGAGTGAAGCAGATTGTTGTCTATAATGTGAGTAAGCCTCATGAAATCAATTTGAAGGTCTCAGTAGAACAAAAGACTGACCTCTCTAAAGCAAGACAAAATTAGGCCAATAGACGGACTTTGGACTTGAACTGTAACATTGGTTGTTACCTATGTCTTTGGCTTGACTGACTCTGGATTTTAACTACAATTGCCCGCTGTCAAGCCTGCTAGTCTACCCTGCAAATTTTGGACTTGACAGCCTTCACAGTAGCATCATCCGACTTCTTAAAATAACACTTCTCTCTCTCTACATATATATGTGTATATGTATGTATGCTAATATAGCCATTGTGGCAGAACCACAGCCTAGCTTGCTTATACTGAATGAAAAACACACAATTTTATAACTGTCAGCTTTTTTCTCACAAGTAAATCTTATTATTAATGATTTGAGGAACATTTACAAGCAAGCAACTCTTATGGATGAATGAAGAGGCTGAGTTTGAGGAGGCAAAGGGACAGAGAGAAAAAGAAACAGAGGTAGAGAGATTATGAAAAGTACAAACATATGAGAATGTGATACTAATAGCTCAGCAACTAGATCAGAGGACAATTCAATAAAAGGAACCTCTATTATCGTAGCCATTATCGACTGCAATTGTTGCTGAATACAGAAAAGAAGCATACCAAAGGAGAAAATTAGACACCCTGTGGCTATGTTGATTAAGAAGTGCTCAACTATGAGAGAGCTGAATTTGACTTGCATCTTTCTTTTTTGCTGTATAATGTGAAAAAAAAAACAAAAATAAACCAAAAAAAAAACAAAAACCAACTTGTTCTTTTAAAGACCAATTTGATTATATTTCTACTGATTATTATCTCATATATAGAAATAAATCAACTCTGAAAATTCTTTCTACTTTGCAAAACAAACAACTCTATAAATATGCAGCTCAATTTGCAATCAGAACCTTAATGTACTTAAATTTCATTTTATTTCATGTGAGTTTAATCTTTAGTGATGCTAAGTGAGTCTATTCATCAATGCCTCTAATCTTCAGTGACTCTAAAAGATAACTTCAGTCATCTTCAGTAACTCTAAAAAATAACTGAGGACCTCTTATAACATATTGCCTTTTCTTATAATTCTTATAATTGTTTTATCTATATTGTCTTGGTTGAAATTAAAGTGTGTAAGCAACAATAACTCCAATAGTACACCGGTTACTATGTAGAACTCAAAGCCAAGGAATCCTAGATAATGACTAATCCTAGATAAAGACAGAAGCTGCATTTAGAAGGAGTCAATATTTTAGAGAAATAGTAATTAATAAAGTATTCTTTACATCTTCTTAACAGTCATTAATGCTGCTTTTTTCCCCTTGCATGGCAGAGAATACATAGACTGTAAATGAGTTTATCAGCCATCACAAAACCTGCTATTGGTAACTGTTTTCTTAATATATTCCATACTATCTTATTATTTATCCTAAGGCTCATTAAAAAAAAAAAAAAAAAAACTTTTGTTAAACTCAATGAATATTTAATTGAGAATTGTGATGATACACATTTCTCTGGCAACTCTAAAGAGGTAGCACTTAAATGTATTTTAGTTCAGAGAAACCAATAAATATATAACAAGGAAACTCAGCCCTAGGCTTGGAATGAAAGCAGTATAACGGCATTTCAGATGAAAATATGACAAATATAGTAGATTGGTTCACTCAACAGCAACAGACATTTTACCTTGCTCTAAAATGGACAGATTTTTTTTTAAATCCCCTACATTTGTAAGGACTTCCCTGGAGGTTCAGTGGTAAAGAATCTGCCTTCCAATGCAGGAGATGTGGGTTCAATGGAGAAAATGGCAACCCACTCCAGTATTCTTGCCTAGGAAAGTCCACGGACAGAGGAGCCTTGAGGGCTACAGTCCATGTGGTCATAAAAGAATTGGACACAACTGAGCAACTAAACATATTTTTTTCTTTTTCTTCTTCCAGCTTTATGAGATAATAGTTCACATGAAGCAATGTATAAATTTAAAGTGTACATTATAAGAAAGTGACTTACATACATCCTGAAATGATTCCCACAATAAAGTTTGGTAAACATCAATTATCTCATTTAGATAAAACACTTAAGAAATAGAAAAAAAAATTTTTTTTCCTTGTAATTGGAACTCTTAAAATGTACTCTTTCAAGAATTTTTGTACATAGCTATTGCAGTGTTATATTTATCATGTTTTATATCACATCCCTGAGTGAAAGTGAAAGTGAAGTCGCTCAGTCGTGTCCGACTATGCGTCTCCATGGACCGTAGCCTACCAGGTTCCTCCTTCCATGGGATTTTCCAGGCAAGAATACTGGAATGGGTTGCCATTTCCTTCTCCAGGAGATCTTCCCGACCCAGGGATTGAACCCGGGTCTCCCACATTGTGGGCCATCTCTAGTAGTTATTTATCCTATAAACCGGAATTGTACAGTTTTAGGACAGTTTTAAACCCCTTTCACCCTAGGAGCATTCACACAACTCATTTCTGGCCACTTAAACAAGAGAGACATAAAATGGTGCTACCTTGCTGATTTTTTCTTCTTCTTTTCTAGAACATTGGTTGTAGCTGGGTGTTAGGGAACTTTAATAAATAGTCTTGTTTAGGCTTCAGAGACAAAGCAGAGCTGGCCTCTGACCTTGCTTCTAACCTGCCCTGACTAAGAGCGACAGTGAATGACTGCCTGCTCTGAGTGCAAGACTTGCAACACCTTATATAAGATGGGGGAGGAATCTTGAGATTGTTGAGCCCCTGAAGGGAACCTAACCAACCAAGCCCTAGGCTTAGCAACATTCCAAGTTTTACAAGACAAAACAAACAGCGTTGACGTTGACGTGGAAACAGACTTGCAATTTGGTCACAGATTGATGATGATATCAGTTGTCCTGGGATTTTAAGTGGAAATCCCAAACTGCAGTCTTTGAAATCTCACCCACTGAGCAGACACACTGCCTGGGACCTTTTCCCAAATGGAACTCCAGATGTGCTGTGACAAAGGACTTCCTAGCACTGTTTAGTTTGGATATTGGTCAAAACTGAATTTGGTGATGTACTCTCTGCTCTTCTATTTCTCTTTTCTTTTAATGTTGGTATGTTGAAAGTAAGCTAGAAAATCCCCTAATAAGTATTTGTATTATTTATTTGTGTAAGGTAGCTAGACTAGGAAAAGGGAGTCTAAAATGGGAGTGGCTAAAAGACAAAGAAGGGAAAAGTCCTTGAAAATAGAACAAAGGAAGGTCCGAGGACCAGAGTGAGGACCTCAGGTAAAACAAGCATCCCTCCTGGCTAGCCCAATTTATATAGGGTAGGCTCAGGGGGAGGAGAAAAAACATAAAAAGAGGAGCCAAAAATTGAGCCTGGGGCTTCTCTTCTCTTTGAGTCTTTTGGATCGACCCACCCTCACACCTTGAGGATGTATTTTCTTTTGCTTCCTAAATAAAACAACTGTAACACTGTCTGTCCATCACTTCAAGTTCTTGCTGCAGCAAGACAGAACTGAGGAAATTACACACTCCCCCAACATTTGTACATAAAGAGCGGCTTATTTTGTTAACAAATCCTTTGAACCTGAGATGAAAGTGAAAATTTTTGGCAAAGCACTGGGAGTGCAATAGTCATTGCTAACAAAAATGTAATGAAAGATAGAAGACTGTTCCCTGTCACTACTGAGGCAGAGTTTCAGTCTTAGAGTACCACCTGTACATTTATTTTTACATGAGACATATAAATCCTTACTATCTTGAGCTACTATATTTGTCTCTGTAGACTAAAAAGGTGCACAACTTGAGAGTTGTTAGTTGAGTTCTATTTGGGGCAAAATGAGGAATACAGCTTGGGAGACAGTACCTCAGATAGCTCTGAGAAACTGCTCTGAAGAGGTAGAAGGGGAAAGTCAATATAAAAGATTTTGGCAAAAGGGGAGTTCAATACCATTAAGCATTCATTTCAAAACGTTTTCTGCTAGTCAGGAGGATCTGATGTCACCATGAAGGGATTTATTGCTTTTCTAGATATGAGGAGATTCAAATGCTGAGATTATAAAATCTGTTCCTAAAACATTAATCTAAAGACCTTTCCCACCAGATTGCCTGGAGTACAGAGCCCCTTACTACACCCTGAACTCCCTTAGGGCATGCTGAAGGGCAACAGTGAAACAGTGCAGGGTTCAGTCTCATCTGCAGAGGCAGTTGGCAAAAGTCCTTGTTGTTCAGTCATTGGCAGCAATCTTGGCAAGTGCCAATTTGTAGTTAAAATTTCCCTGTGTTTAACAAGCTCTAATTAATATATAGTAAACAAGAGAGATTTAAGTACACTCTAGGCATGAATACCAAGGAAACAGGGTTTATTTTATCTATTAAGTTCTGACCTATGTTGACATTATTAGAAAAATAAATTCATCCAGTAGTTTAGCAGGAAATACAGTTGGCAAAATAGGAAAGTTGTTATAATATTTGTTTTTAATTTTTACACTTTTAGTATTTTGTGATATATCCTATGAAAAATGTCAAATTTTTGAAAATGTCAACTAGAACTATTTGCATCATTTAAAAATTCCCAGATTATTCTAAATACTCTTTTAGTACTTATTGCCTGTCATGTGAGTTCTATTTACCCAAGTTGTTGATTAATAATCATTCATGATAATAAACAAACGTGTCAGTTCTGACTCTCAGTGGACTCACTGATGTACATACAATTCTTAGAGAGAATAGAGAAATAGCCTGCTCTGACAATTTTTCATACAGCACTGAAACTCATCACCTAGTACATGTCTGCATATTGTAAGAACGTAAAAGGTCTGAGTATGGCTGTGATTGTAAACGAGGAATTAAAGAGATTTCACTTCTATGTATTGAGAATATTTCAGAACCTCCATACTCATCCTGAAAGATGAATCTCCTATTAGAAAAAAGGCATTTGGTATCCCTTGACCAACAATTTGTGAATCTCATTGAAGACCTCTTATTCTGTGATAACACTCTTCTAGCTGCAGTACACAGAGAAACAAACATGGACAAAACTTTTCACATTTTTCCTCCTGAAAGATCTGAAAGGAATAAATTTTAGAAAATTTAACTAAAGAATAATAAAAATACCCATTACCAAGTGAATGATGTAGAGCATTTAAAAGTTTGTTTTTAAAGTGCAGCTTGTGCATGACAGCTAAGATATGTTAATCTTACTTAAAAAAAAAAAAGTCTTAGCCTGGGTTTATCACTTCTTACCTCTCATTCTATTTCTGATATCCATCACTCATTGAGAGCTTAAACCTTTAAAGTCTACCAAAACAAGCAGCCTTTATTGTTATCTATGTAGGATGCCTTTATTTTACTATAGTTCCTGGTAATAACACACATTGTTTTCAATAGAAAGATTATATAATTTCAGCATTCTGGCAACCAGTTTTATGCAATACAAAATTAAAAAAAAAATTAAAAATATGTTTTCCACTATAGAATGAAATTATTATATCTTAGATTAATGAAACAACTATATTTCCATGCAACAAATTGAACATATCCAGTAAAAAAGTTTCATATTATTCATGCATACAAAGATTAGAAGTTAGAAAATATTTGCACTTCCAACATTTTGTATGACATTCACTTATTCATTAAATTTTAACAAAATGATATATTACTATGTGAGCCAAACTGTGTCCAACATGCCTCACGTTTCAAAGAAATATAGGCAAATAGCAACTTTTCCATTTAATGAGTTCCCAACCCATCAAAGGGGGGTAACAATATAAATAGATGGATAGATAGATACAGAAAGAAACAATAAATTCAATATGATATGTTAAATAGATTTTTAAGGTGATATGATAAAGTCATAGATTACTAGAGAAAAAAGAAAAATGGAAAAATCATTAACAAATTTGCATTTTAGGAACTTCCAACTTATGAAAAAGGATAAAATGTAAATAAATAAACAAAATAATAAAATATAATATTAGATTTTAAAATTTAAGTTGTTGTTGTTGTTTTTCAGTCACTAAGTCCTTTCTGACATTTTGTGATCCCATTGAAGAAGAATCTCAGGCTGCCCTGTCCTTCACTATTTCCTGGAGTTTGCTCAAACTCATGTTTGTTGAGTTGATGATGCTTTTTAAGCATTTTATCCTTTGCTGCTCCCTTCTTCTCCTGCCCTTAATCTTTCCCAGTATCAGAGTTCTTTCCAGTGAGTCAGCTCTTTGTATCAAGTGGCCAACATATTGAAGCTTCAGCTTCAGCATCAGTCCTTACAAAGAATATTCAGAACTGATTTCCTTTAGGACTGACTAGTTTGATGTCCTTGCTGTCTGAGAGATTCTCAAGAGTCTTCTCCAGCACCACAATTCAAAAGCATCAATTCTTTAGTGATCAGCCTTCTTTATGCCAACTTTCACATCATACATGATTACTGGAAAAACCACAGTTTTGACTATATGGATCTTTGTCAGCAAAGTGATATCTGTTTTTTAATATGCTATCTAGGTTTGGCATAATTTTCCTTCCAAGGAGGAAATGTCATTTAATTTCATGGTGGCAGTCACCATCCATAGTGATTTTGGAACCCAAGGAAGAGAAACTGGTCACTACTTCCACTTTTTCTCACTTTTATTTGCAGTGTAGTCATGGTACCTGATGTCATGATCTTAGTTTTTTGAATGTTGAGTTTTAAGCCAGTTTTTTCACTCCACTCTTTCACCCCCATTGAGACACTCTTTCATTCCTCTTTGCTTTCTGCCATTTTGGTGGTGTCCCCTACATATCTGAGGCTATTGATATTTCCCCTGGCAATTTTGACTCCACCTTATGATTCATCCAGTCTGGAATTTTGAATTATGTACTCTGCAGATAAGTTAAATAAATAGGATGACTGTATACAGCCTTGCTATATTCCTTTCCTAATTTTGAACCAGTCAGTTGTTCCATGTCCAGTTCTAGCACTGTGATTTGACTGGTGTACAGGTTTCTCAGGAGACAGGTAAGGTGGTCTGGTATTCTCATCTCTTTAAGAATTTGTGAATTTGTTAATCACCACCAATCCAGTTTGTTGTGACCACACAGTCAAAGGCTTCAGCATAGTCAATGAAGCAGAGGTAGATGTTTTTTCTGGAATTCTCTTCTCTTCTCCATGATCCTATGAATGTTGGCAATTTGATCTCTAGTTCCTCTGCCTCTTTGAAACCCAGCTTGTACATCAGAAAGTTCTTGGTTCACATATGCTGAAGCCTAGTTTGAAGGATTTTGAGCATAATTTTACTAGCATGTGAAATCAGTGCAATTGTGTGGTAGTTTGAACATTCTTTGCCATTGCCCTTCTTTGGGATTGGAATGGAAACTGGCCTTTTCCAGCCATGTAGACACTGCTGAGCTTTTCAATTTGCTGACATATTGAGTGCGGCACTAACAGCATTATCTCTTAGAATTTTAAATAGTTCAGATGGACTTCCATCACCTTCACTAGCTTTTTTCATAGTAATGTTTCCTACAGCCCACTCGACTTCACACTCCAGTGTGTTAGGCTCTAGGTGATACAGTTAATTTAAAATATTATATTATTTTCAGGTGTAGAGCATAACCATTGAATAGTTTTATAGATTAGTCTCCATTTAAAATTATAAGATAATGGCTTTATATCCCTGTGCTTCACAATATATCCTTATAGCTTATTTATTTAATATTTAGTAGTTTGTATATTTTAATCCTCCATTCCTATTCTGTTCCTCCCTTCCTTTTGTTTTACTGCTGGTTAACCATTAGTCTGTTATCTATTTCTCTGAATTTGTTGGATGAATTTTAAAGGTGATTGAATGTTTTTTTTTTCCCTCAGGATGGTGGGGAGATCAAAAGGATGAATATAAAATTTAGTATTGGATTTCTTTCTTAAAAGTTGAATAAGAATGCATCGTGTTATAAAGATGAGGAAGAATATTCCAAAAAGAAAAGCAACAATGCTCTGCTCTCCTTTCCTGAGGTAAACAGATCATCCATCATAACTAGTTGAAATAGTGGTTGTATCACTTAATGTTTTGGCGTGAAGCAAAATATAATTTTTGGTCAAGAATTAATTTCCATGAGAATGATTTTAAAAGTGCATTGCTAGAACTGGACATGGAACAACAGACTGGTTCCAAATAGGAAAAGGAGTATGTCAAAGCTGTATATTGTCACTCTGCTTATAAACGCTGGGCTGGAGGAAGCACAAGCTGGAATCAAGATTGCCAGGAGAAATAGCAATAACCTCAGATATGCAGATGACACCACCCTTATGGCAAAGAGGGAAGAGGAACTAAAAAGCCTCTTGATGAAAGTGAAAGAGGAGAGTGAAAAAGTTGGCTTAAAGCTCAACATTCAGAAAACTAAGATCATGGCATCGGGTCCCATCACCTCATGGGAAATAGATGGGGAGACAGTGGAAACAGTGTCAGACTTTATTATTTGAGGCTCCAAAATCACTGTGGATGGTGACTGCAGCCATGAAATTAAAAGATGTTTGCTCCTTGGAAGGAAAGTTATGACCAACCTAGATAGCATATTAAAAACCAGAGACATTACTTTTCCAACAAAGATCTGTCTGGTCCAGGCTATGGTTTTTCCAGTGGTCATGTATGGATGTGAGATTTGGACTGTGAAGAAAGCTGAGCGCCAAAGAATTGATGCTTTTGAACTGTGGTGTTGGAGAAGACTCTTGAGAGTCCCTTGGACTGCAAGGAGAGCCAACCAGTCCATCCTAAATGAGATCAGTCCTGGGTGTTCATTGGAAGGACTGATGCTGAAGCTGAAACTCCAGTACTTTGGTCACCTCATGTGAAGAGTTGACTCATTGGAAAAGACCCTGATGCTGGGAGGGACTGGGGGCAGGAGGAGAAGGGGACGACAGAGGATGAGATTGCTGGATGGCATCACCGACTCAATGGACATGAGCTTGAGTAAACTCCAGGAGTTAGTGATGGACAGGGAGGCCTGGCGTGCTGCGATTCATGGGGTTGCAAAGAGTCAGACACAACTGAGCGACTGAACTGAACTGAACTGATCCATTTTTCAAAACAGGTCAGTTTGGGGCATTGTAGCAGATAAAGTGGGCCAAAGGAAGACAAAACTCCATAAACTCACATAAAGGTGATCATTTCTTTTTGAACAGAAATATTGTGCTAGTGTTATATGACAATTTTCTCCAAGCATTTAGATCCAAAATATATTACAGTCTTTATGAGAACATCTCAATTTTTATTTCTATATGCTTACTGTTTAGGACAGCACACTGGTCACATAGTAGTTGCCCAATAAATGCATTGAATGAAAAAATGAGCAACATGATAAGTAAATTTCAGTTTTCATCCTAGCAATTCACCTGGGGCTGTTACACCTTACTTATTGCATCTTAAATATATTTTTTGAAAAATATTTTCTGACAGCTATGGGATTGAAAAGTTATTACATTTTACTAAGTTTCCAGTTAATACAAAATTATAAATCAGAGTAAACGAGGAGCTAGTTAATAAGGAGAAATTAACACAAATGCTTCTAGAAGAACTTGGGTTACAACTGAGGACTGGAGCATATGCAAAACACAGATTAATAACTTTTAGTGAAAATTCAGTATGTTTCAAATTAATATGGTTAAGCAAGCTATGGAAATGTGATGGTTATGGCATATGAAATATTAATATTATATTAGGGTAAAGCTTACAATTTTCCCCAAAATAGTATTATCTCCACTGAAAATTCAATGAAATCTAATCTAAAGGAGAATTTGTGACTCTGTGTTGGTGTAGAAAAGACATTTCACCTCTTTGAAATATTCCTCTTTTCCCTTAAACTAGAATGATTTATAATCAAAGGATAAAATTGTGAAGAGTACATATCATATTTCAATTGTTTTTTTAATATCTTAATTCTTTCACTCCTGAAACTACCATCTTTTCATTATAGTTCTTTAACAAGTGAATATAAATCACAGACAGATAGATAATAGATGAAGATTTTATTATTAAGTCGTTTGCACTGAATATACTCTGTAAGCAAATTTATGTACACTCACCTCTTTAATACCAGTCTGAGAAAAATGGAGTTACACAGTTATGCACAAATAATTATTTAATTTAAAATAGGAGCCCTTCATATAAAGAAATATATAAAGATCAAGATGGAGAACTAAGAAAAAACTAAAAAAAAAAGAATACTCCCTCTGAAAACATTTATAAATGCTCAAGCAATATTTTGGTTATTTTTAAACAATAAATTGCCCAAATGAGAAAATTAAACAAGCAAGTGAAAAACTGAGCCAAAAGGTGGTGTGAGAGGTGATCAACATGGCAGATTTGGCTTAGTTCTTACATGTCTCTACAATCTCTTGGAACCAAGACTGACCAAGTCCTGGAAACATTATCTTGAGAATATTCTTATGTTACCAATTGGTGGCAGTCTTTTGTACACCCAGAGCAATGGGACTTGGTGTACTGGGTTTTCAGGACTAATGAGGATGACTTTTGTGGAATCTTCAATGTTAATGATGCACGTGTTTTCACTGTTGGGATCCCAAGCTGCTATTGTCATGACCCGTTGTGCAGTAGAATGTTTTTGTGTGATTAATCATCCAATAAAGACTTGCACCCTGAGGTTCTAATGAGTTTCCTTGATCCAAGGCATTTTTCATGTAGCCTTATAGTTGGTACAAGAGAAGAAGATGTATCCTGTGAGACTTAGTAAGGGAGTGACATGAACACTTGTACCTGACCCCTCTGCATTCCACTGATGCATTTTAAAAAAATATTGATATTGGTCTATATCTTCTGATGTAATAAATCTTAGCTATATTGTCACATGCTACTGAGTCTTATGAGCCATTTTAGCTAATCAATTAACTTGAGAGTAGTTTTGAGACACTGGATACAATTGATGCTGTGGTAGCTAAGTAAGCAATATGGTGTGGCTGCTATGGGAGACATATTTGGTACATAAAATTAGGACTTGAATTGGAATGCCTGTACAGGAACAAAAGATGGATCCACATAAGTCTTTCAGATAAAGGCTTCCTCAAACCAGGGAGCAAAAATCACACAGACCTTCTAAAACACCAGGAAATCAAAATTACAAAATATGTAAACAATCAACCATAATTTAGAATAAACAGATAAAGCAAAAATAATAAAAACTCTTTAAGTCCTTGAGTTTTGCAATCTGAAAAAATATTTTAAAAATAGATTTATTTAAAACTATTAAGAGTTTATAAGATTATAGATATGAAAGAATCAGATAATATGAGAGTACAAGCAGATGTGAAAAAGAACCAAAATTTTCTTTCTACTAAAGAAAAATATTGACTCTGAACTGTAAATCCCCTTAGGCAGGTTTTATGGTACATATATATATGTAGAGGGAGACAGAGGGAGAGGGAATTGATAAGGTGGGAGACAAAACTAAGGATATTACAGAATGCAAAATAAGAAATTGAAAAAATGGATGACAATTAAGAGAATTCAAGAGACCTTGAAGATAAGATAAATCTATCAGTACATATAAAAAAGGTATTCCAAAAATAATAATACAGAAGATAGAGTAAATATAATATTCAAATTAATATTTTGATAATACATTTCTAGAATGGATTAAAAATATTAAATCAGAATGAAAATAAGGGAATATTATATATTTTAAAAATATATGCATGCATGCTAAGTTGCTTCAGTTGTGTCTGACTCTTTGCTACCCTGTCGACTGCAGCCTGCCAGGCTCTTCTGTCCATGAAATTCTCCAGGCAAGAATACTGTAGTGGCTTGCCATGTCCTCCTCCAGGGCATCTCACTGACCCAGGGATGAAACCTTGCCTCATCATGTTTCTTGCATTGGCAGGTGTGTTCTTTACCACTGGGGCCACCTGGGAACAAGACTACTGTCCCTGAGATCAATACTGGCCATTTTGGGATTAAGGTATATCCTTGTGCAAAGATAGATGAAAAGTCTGGGATTTTACTGTATTTGCAAGTTAACAAGTTAGCCTTCCAGTTTCTTGAGTAGGAGCAAAAGATACAAGAATTCTGGGTCAGCAACAAAGGACCATATTACAATAATAGCAGCAGCAGCAGAGTATCAGTGTTTATGGAAGTCCCCCAAGCCTCCATTCATGTAGGGTGACAAGAAGACCCCTGGAGGAGGAAATGGCAACCCGCTCCAGTATTCTCGCCTGGGGGATCCCATGGACAGAGGAACCGTGTGCTGCAGTCCGTGGGATCGCAAAGGTGGACAAGACCGAGCGCACACGCGTGCACATGCCCTTTCAACCAGCATAAACTGACCTCTCCTGCCGGCCTGCTGTGTGGCTGTACGCACAGGCTTGGATAGAATCTCAAGATGAGACGTTCTGACTGTTTCTCCTGTGCCTTGAGCTGTGTGACAGCGACCCCAGCGCTGTTTTGTTGTGGCCACTGCCTGGGCCTTAGCTATTGCAGCTGCCTGCCTGGCACTGCTGCTAGGGTGCTTGGGCCACTGCCTGAGGGCAGCCTGTGTGCGTGTGTGTGTGTGTGTGTGTGTAAGAGAGAGAGACAAGAAGTCCTTGTAACACCTGCTTATGCAACATGCAGGATATTATATAGTGAAATTAAAGAGATAAGAAACTCAAAATTAACACTCCACACCTACCAGAATTGACCAAATGCAGCTGACTCTTAATATTCAGAAAGCCTGGAAGGAACACTTGAATAATAATGATCTTACTCATTAGTAGATGAAATCCAAATTAACAGGTACATGACCTCTAGTTCACCTCTATCATCTCCCACAGTTGTATTGAATATTGAAAACTAAATTTAATTTAGAAACTTTCCAAGAACTTTTCCTTCCACCTGCATGGCATGAGAGTGGGGGATTCTACAAAGGGTAAACCAACCATCATGCCATTTTCAGCCAGCAGGTCAAAACTGATACTGAGTGTAGAGACTGAATTGTCACACAAAATTCTGATCTAGATAAAAAGGAAAGCAGTTTCTAGACATACAGTAATGGAACTGCACAATACCAAGATGAAGAGAAAATCTTAGAAGCCACTAGAAAGAAAGATCTATTTCACAAAATGGATCAATAGATTAGCTCAAAGTAGACATTTTAGTAGAAACAGAGAAAAGATAAAAATGGACTAATATTTTCAATGTGATGATATCAAATAAAGTGTTCTAATACATATTAAATGTTTTTAAGATTAATAACTAAATATTGATAACTCAATTAAAATATTAAATCTTCTTTGGAAGAATTATTTTAAAATAGGCTTCCAAAATAAATTAAATCCAAAAGGAAAGATGAGGCTGCAAGGAAAAATGGTCACATTATTTTTCTTTTAAAGTATTTTTGCTAGTTTGAAAAATTTTATAATTAAAACTTTATCTAGACATCATAGATTGGCCCAATATTAAAAGTAGTATATCTCTAATCCAGGTCAGTTAGTAATAGAGAAATGCAAAGTAGTTACAATTATACAAGGAATTAAAATTTAATATTATTTTATTATTTTTATTTAATTTTAATTAATTATCAATTAATTTATTATTTAATATTATTTTATTTATACCATGTATCTCTCTCATTTCAGTTCAGTCACTCAGTCATATCTGACACTTTGCGATCCCATGGACTGCAGCAGACAAGTCTTCCTGTCCATTGCCAACACCCGAAGCTTACTCAAACTCATGTCCATTGAATCAGTGATGCCACCCTACCATCTTATCCTCTGTCTTCCCCTTCTCCTCCCATCTTCAATCTTTCCCAGCATCAGGGTCTTTTCAAATGAGTCAGTTCTTTGAATCAGGTGGCCAAAGTATTGGAGTTTCAGCTTCAAAATTGTCCTTCCAATGAATGTTCAGGACTAACTTACTTTAGGATGGACTGGTTGGATCTCCTTGCAGTCCAAGGGGCTCTCAAGAGTCTTCTCCAACACCACAGTTCAAAAGCATCAATTTGTTGGAGCTCAGCTTTCTTTATGGCCCAACTCTCACATCCGTACATGGTTACTGGGAAAACCATAGGTTTACTAGACAGACCTTATTCAGCAAAGAAATGTCTCTGCTTTTTAATATGCTGTCTAGGATTATCATAGCTTTTCTTCCAAGGAGAAAGTATCTTGGCTGTAGTCACCATCTGCAGTAATTTGGAACCCCAAAAATAAAGTCTCTCACTGTTTCCATGCTTCCCTATCTATTTGCCATGAAGTGATGGGACCAGATACGATGATCTTAGTTTTCTGAATGTTGAGTTTTAAGCCAGCTTTTTCACTCTCCTCTTTCACTTTCATCAAGAGGCTCTTTAGTTCCTCACTTTCTGCCTAATGGTGGTGTCATCTGCATATCTGAGGTTATTGACATTTCTCCCAGCAATCTTGATACCAGCTTGTGCTTCATCCAGCCCAGCATTTCGCATGATGTGCTCTGCATATAAATTAAATATGCAGGGTGACAATATACAGCCTCGACGTGCACCTTTCCTATTTTGGAACCAGTCTATTTTCACTTGCTCAGTTCTAACTTGTATGCTTCTTGACCTGCATACAGATTTCTCAGGGGCAGAGAAGGTGGTCTGGTTTTCCCATCTATTGAAGAATTTTCCACAGTTTGTTGTGATCCACACAGTCAAAGGCTTTGGCATAGTCAATGAAGCAGAAGTAAATATTTTTTCTGGAACTCTCTTGCATTTTCTATGATCCAACAGATGTTGACATTTTGATTTCTGGTTCCTTGCCTATACTAAATCCAGTTTGAACATCTGGAAGTTCTCAGTTCACATATTGTTGAAGCCTTGCTTGGAGAATTTTGAGCATTACTTTACTACTGTGTGAGATGAGTGCAATGGTGTGGGAGTGTGAACATTGTTTGGCATTGCCTTTCTTTAGAATTGGAATGAAAACTGATCTTTTCCAGGCCTGTGGCCACTGCTGAGTTTTCCAAATTTGCTGGCATATTGAGTGCAGCACTTTCACAGCATCATCTTTCAGGATTTGAAAGAGCTCAACTGGAATTCCATCACCTCCACTAACTTTGTTCATAGTGATGCTTCCAAAGGCCCACTTGACTTCATATTCCAGGATGTCTGGCTCTAGGTGAGTGATGACAACATCATGGCTATCTGGGTCATGAAGATCTTTTTTGTACTGTTCTTCTGTGTATTCTGGCCACCTCTTCTTAATACCTTCTGCTTCTGTTAGGTCCATTCCATTTCTGGCCTTTATTGTGCCCATATTTGCATGAAATGTTCCCCTAGTATCTCGAATTTTGTTGAAGAGATCTCTAGTCTTTCTATTCTTTTGTTTTCCTCTATTTCTTCTCACTGATCACTGAGGAAGACTCTCTTGTTTCTCCTTGCTTTTCTTTGGAACTCTGCGTTCAAATGAGTGTATCTTTCCTTTTCTCTTTTGCCTTTCACATTTCTTCTTTTCTCAGCTATTTCTAAGGCCTCCTCAGACAACCAATTTGCCTTTTCCATTTCTTTTTCTTGGGGATGATCTTCATTCCTGCCTCCTGTACAATGTCAAGAACTTCCATCCATAATTCTTCAGGCACCCTGTCTGTCATATCTAATCCCTTGAATCAGTTTGTCATTTCCACTGTATAATCATATGGGATTTGATTTAGATCATACCTGAAAGGGCTAGTGGTTTTCCCTTCTCTATTCAATTTAAGTGTAAATTTTGCAATAAGAAGTTCATGATCTGAGCCACAGTCAGCTCCCAGTCTAGATTTTGCTGACCGTATAGAGTTTTTCCATCTTTGGCTCCAAAGAATATAATCAATCTGATTCGGTGTTGACCATCTGGTGATGTCCATATGTAGAGTCTTCTCTTGTGGTGTTGGAAGAGAGTGTTTGCTATGATCAGTGTGTTCTCTTGGCAAAACTCTATTAGCCTTTGCCCTGCTTCACTTTGCATTCCAAGGCAATTTTTGCCTGTTATTCCAGGTATCTCTTGACTTCTTACTTTTGAATTCCAGTCCCCTATAACGAAAAAGACTTCTTTTTGGGGTGTTAGTTCTAGAAGTTCTTGTAGGTCTTCGTTGAACCGTTCAATGTCATCTTTTTCAGCATTACTGGTTGGGTTGTAGACTGGGATTACTGTGATATTGAATGGGTTGCCTTGGAAATGAACAGAGATCATTTTGTTGTTTTTGAGAAAGCATCCAAGTACTGCATCATGGACTCTTTTGTTGACTATGATGGCTACTCCATTTCTTCCAAGGGATTCTTGCCCACAGTAGTAGATATAATGGTCATCTGAGATAAATTCACCCATTCCAGTCCATTTTAGTTTGCTGATTCCTAAAATGTTGATGTTCACTGTTGTCATCTCCTTTTGACCACTTTCATTTTGCTTTGATTCATGGACCTAACATTCCAGGTTCCTATGCAATATTGTTCTTTACATCATTGGACTTTACTTCCGTCACCAGTAACATCCACAAGTGGGTGTTGCTTTTGCTTTGACTCCATCTCTTTTATTCTTTCTGGAGTTATTTCTCCACTGTTCTCCAGTAGCATATTGGGAACCTACTGACCTGGGAAGTTCATCTTTCACTTTCCTATGTTTTTGCCTTTTCATACTGTTCATGGATTCTCAAGGCAAGGATACTGAAGTGGTTTGCTATTCCCTTCTCCAGTGGACCACATTTTGTCAGAACTCTCCCCCATGACCACTCCCTCTTGGGTGGCCCTACATAGCATGACTCACAGTTTCTTTGAGTTAGACAAGACTGTGGTCCATGTGATCAGTTTGATTAATTTTCTGTGATCATGGTTTTCATTCTGCCTGACCTCTGATGGATAAGATAATAGGCTTATCTTCCTCCTGGGAGAGACTGATTGAGGGGGAAACTGGGTCTCCTTCTGATGGGTGGGGCCATGCTCAGTTCAGTTCAGTTCAGTTCAGTCACTCAGTTGTGTCCGACTCTTTGCAACCCCATGAATCGCAGCACACCAGGCCTCCCTGTCCATCACCAACTCCCGGAGTTTACACAAACTCATGTCCATTGAGTTGGTGATGCCATTCAGCCATCTCATCCTCTGTCGTCTACTTCTCCTCCCACCTTCAATCTTTCCCAGCATCAGGGTCTTTTCTAAGGAGTCAGTTCTTCAAATCAGGTGGCCAAAGTATTGGAGTTTTAGCTTCAGCATCATGAATATTCAGAATGAATGAATGAATGGATGAACTAATGAATATTCAGAACTGATTTCCTTTAGGATGAACTGGTTGAATCTTCTAGCTGTCCAAGGGACTTTCAAAAGTCTTCTCCAACACCACAGGTCAAAGACATCGATTCTTCTGCACTCGGCTTTCTTTTTTGTCCATGACTATACATGCCTACTGGAGTAACCATATCTTTGACTAGATGGACCTTTGTTGGCAAAGTAATGTCTCTGCTTTTTAATATGCTGTCTAGGTTTGGAATCTTTACTTCCAAAGAGCAAGCGTCTTTTAATTTCATGGTTGCAGTCACCATCTGTAGTGACTTTGGAGCGCCCCCCTCCCCCCCCCAAATAAAGTCTCTCATTCTATGGTGGGGTTATTGGTGATCTCCTCCAAGAGGGCTTATTCCATACCCAGGTCTGCTGAACCCAAAGCCCCAGCCCCTGCGGCAGGCCATTGCTGACTCTTACCTCCACAGGAATTACTCAAACACTCATGGGCAGATCTGGCTGAGTCTTTGTGGGTTCTCCTGGTGCACACAACATTTTCTTTGAGCCCTCTGAGCATCTCTGGCAGGTATGGGGTTTGACTCTAAATGCAATTTCACCTCTCCTACTGTCCTGTTTGGGATTCTCCTTTGCCCTTGGAAGTGGGGTATCTTTTTTTGGTGGGATCCAACTTTTTCCTGTTGATGGTTGTTCAGCAGCAAGTTGCAGTTTTGGAGTTCTCGCAGGAGAGGATGAGTGCATGTTCTTCTACTTTGCCATCTTGTTTTGCTTTTTTTTTTTTTTAATCTCTCTACTTACAAAGAAAAATCTTAAGACAAAAAGAGAATTATTGATTTATATCAACTCTAATGTCAATCACATAACAATTTTTGCATTTCAATCTTCACTTTTAGGAGAAATATTATTTTTTCTTTATGAAATGGATTACAAAAATTGTTACATTTAAATATTTTTAAAAATTCTGTTTGACAGAATGTTAGAACAAAATAATAAAACACGTACTTTTTTTTTCATTGTATGTGAAAATAATTTCATGAATGTAATGTTAAAGAATCAGAACAGCATTTGTACCTAAATAATTAAAGGAATAAAAAAGAAAAACTTCAAGGGGGAAATCTTGAGAATAATAAATTGAATCTGTATACTTGCTATTCTTTTTAAAGTTTTTATTCTTTTTAAACTTTTACTTGTTATTCTTTTTTATTATTAAGGTACTGCATTTTACATTATTTTGTTCTTGATATTACATAGAAACATTCAACTTAGCTAAAATAATATAGGATTACATCATTATTTTTTAAAGCTTATGAAATTTAGTGACAAATCTACATTCTGCAGATGTGGCCTCTTGGTTTTTGGTAAAGGATACTAGCAATGCTCTGTGGCAACTGGGCTGCATGTGAAATGAGTTCACACTAGATGGCATCATTTCCTTGTCAGGAGCCTTATTCCACGCTTTTGTACAGTAGTGCTGTTTATATTATCAGTTAAATGCTTCTCCTTTCTTCTCCTCTTATCTTATCTCTCCCAATGCCCATTTTTACTGTTTGCTGAAATCCTATTCTTCAGTGATTTGGTGACCAGGCTCTAAATCCACGAATTCTTGCTACATGCTTTGTTCCTTCATGCTGAGACTTTTTTGTCCTCATCAGGATAAATTGTTAATCTATGGAAGGAGATAAGTCAGGGTATTAGAAAATCAGCTAGTGTGATGAGGATAAAGATGGGTCATGATAGAAATGAGATATGTGTTGGGACATTGATTCAGATATCAAGGAGTCAGTAGGCCAATGTACAAGGTAAACTGAAATTTGATTTCTTTGCCTATTGAAGCATAAGTGAGCTCTCTACTTTAAAAAGTCATAGTAGCAGGAAAACAGGCAAAGAGACGTAGATAGAGAATGTTGCTGTGGTAGATAGTAGCCCATGTGCTAAAAATAGGAGTACGCTGAGGATCTAGAGCATAAATATACTTTATTTTTCAATAACTGTCATTAACTGACTGCTTACTATTGATCAGACACTGATAATAAATCAGTGTAGTTCAGTTTAGTTCATTCGCAGTCATATCTGACCCTTTCTGACACCATGGACTTCACCATGCCAGGCTTCCCTGTCCATCACCAACTCCAGAAGCTTGCTAAAACTCATGTCTGTGATGCCATCCAAAAATTTCATCCTCTGTCATCCCCTTCTCCTCCTGCCCTCAATCTTTCCCAGCATCAGGGTCTTTTCTAAGGAGTCAGTTCTTTGCATCAGGTGATCAAAGTTTTGGAGCTTCAGCTTTGTCATCAACCTTTCCAATGAATATTCAGGACTGATTTCCTTTAGGATTTACTGGTTTGATCTTGCAGTCCAGGTGACTCTCAAGAGTCTTCTCCAACACCACAGTTCAAAAGCATCACTTCTTCAGCACTCAGCTTTCTTTATAGTCCGACTCTCACATCCATACATGACTACTGGAAAAACCATAGCTTTGATTAGATGGACCTTTATTGGCAGAGTAATGTCTCTGCTTTTTAATATGCTGTCTAGGTTTGTCATAGCTTTTCTTTCAAGGAGCAAGCATCTTTTAATTTCATGGCTGCAATTATCATCTGCAGTAATTTTGGAGCTCAAGAAAAGAAAGTTTCTCACTGTTTCCATTGTTTCCCATATATTTATCATGAAGGGATGGGACTGAATGCCATGATTCTAGTTTTTGAATGTTGAGTTTTAAGCCAGGTTTTTCACTCTCCTCTTTCACTCTCATCAAGAGGCTCTTTAGTTCTTCACTTTCTACCATAAGAGTAGTGTCATCTGTATATATGAAATGTCAGTAACATTTCTCCTGCAACCTTGATTCCAGTTTGTATTTCATCCAGCCTCACTCTCTTCAACCCCATGGACTATACAGTCCATGAAATTTTCCAGGCCAGAATACTGGAGTGGGTAGCCGTTCCCTTCTCTAGGGAATCTTCCCAATCCAGAGATTGAACCCAGGTCTCCCACATTGCAGGTGGATTCTTCTCCAGCTGAGCCACCGGGGAAGCTCCTGATAATAAATGCTATACATGTAATCCTCATAACAATCCTGCCACATATCCATGGGAAAGCTGGTTAGTGTTAAAAAGGCCTCAGCCAACTTGCCCAAAATTCAAAATAGATTTCTTGTTCAGTTGACTAACTATGAAGATACAAAAAGAAGCTAAGGCATCTATTCAGTGCATAAATTTATCAAACTCATTAAAACTATTGCAATATGAAGGAACACTTTTTTTTTTTTTTTTTTTTACAGAAAGGGAAGGAAATGGTTATATATACAAGTGGTAGGCTATTCCCCAAAATAAGTACATTTTTAAAATGCTAATTTGGTATAATTTATTTGATTAGCTAACTATCATGCCTCGGCTTTTTCAGGGGAACCTGCCTGGTCCATTCTCTTGCATGACAGTGAAGAAGAAAATTCAAAAGATGTCTTGCTTTGGGCACTGTACTGATTAGGCAACCTTCTTTTTATTAATGCAAATGTGAGGTCTCAGACATTGGCTAAGTAGTTGAACAATTACAGCTGTTTGTCTATTGTTTTGAGATTTCTCTGAAAGCAAAGTTACATTTGATCTATTTCATAAACTAACTGAATCCAGAGAATTTGATGCAAAGTGGTCCTTGGCCAGAACAAATACTGATTGTCATGGACTGAATTAAACATATTTCCCATCCCTCTCTGCACTTTATTTCCTTTTGATCACAATGGCATTCTTTTTTATGGGAAGGGATAAACAGTGCTTTCTGGAGTGTGATCTAACTGCTCAGACAAGTTACTTTTACCTTTAGTGCTTATTCCTGCCTTATCTCCAAAGTCACTCTTCTGATCTGCAGTGATATGCTTCTCACAATAGTGCTCAGAAAATTATGTAATCCCAGGTAAGTTTTGCTAATCAATTAATGTCCCTTTGCTTTTGGTCTATGATTTTAAGAACGTGGCTTGTTGAACTTTCCTTAAAAGAGTTCACTTTGCCATAGGTATTTCCAACATCTCTCAAGAGTTTGTTTGCTTTGTATTTGGGGCCAGGTGTAGCTTGTTTTCTTGTCCTTGGAAATACTCAAGGTGGATAGACTTTTGGGTCACTGGGTAAACAAACAAGAGAGACATACTTAAATTATACTCAATGTTAATTGATCAGTTGTGTCCAATTCTTGGTGATCCCCTGGACAGTAGCTCTCCAGGCTCCTCTGTCCATGGGATTCTCCAGGCAAGAACACTGGAGTGGGTAGCCATTTCTTTCTCCAGGGGATCTACCCAACCCGGAACCTGAACCCAGGTCTCCCACATTACAGGCAGAGTCTTTAGCCTCTGAGCAAACAGGGAAGTTACGCCTCCCAAATCCAAAAAGACCACAGATAAAGAGGAGGAGTTCCCTAGGAATTCAAACATTTTCTACATTCTATTTCTTAAATCTCATTTCTTTTTTTACTGATCAATGAATTTCACATAACAAGAACTGGCAAATTCAAGAAGCATTGTAAATTATCATATGGGTTATGTGTGTCTTCTCAACTGTAGTCTCAGTTCCACATTCACCTCCTCTGTTCTATTTTCTGGTACTGGAAACTCAAAAGTGGTTTTTGTTTTTTTTGTTTTTTGCCAACAGAATCCATGGTAGATTTCACCAACAGTGGGCACTAGTGAGAGAGTAGAAAAGAGAAGGCAATAGTTGAAGAGATTTTTCTTTCCTATCAGCCTCTTCCTCATAGTTTTACACCCTGCCAGCTGCATTTTATTCTAGTTGCTAATTGATTTCTACTACCCCAGAATTAGCTTCATTTTGTACCCTCAAAGTCAAGAGTCTGAGCTTTTCAAATGTCTGAGTTTCAGCTTTCAGAGGCCTTCCTTTTGGCTTCCTGAGGCCACAGCACTAACAAAGCCCCAACTCCTATTCAGCGGTTAGAATTTTCCACTTTGTCAGGCTCCTCCTGCAAAATTCTAGATTTTAATTACCTTAGTATGTTACCTTTGTTCTTCCAGCTCTCGTGAGGATGGCTCCTTCACGTGCTTATGAGTTTTATGTCTATTCATGATTTCCTTTTTACTTTGTAATACTTTTTCTTTAATTGATTCCTTACAGTAAGTGTTCTCTAGGAAAACAGCCTAATTATCTTTTTTTTTTTTTTTTCCCGACTGACCCAGGGGTATAGCAAACCCTAGAATCACAATTTGAGAGTCTGTTTACACTGTTGTGGTTTTAACCCCATTTATCTCTGACAAATAGTTGCCAGAAGCTCCTAATTATTTTAGCACAATTATAAAATCCTGACAGTTCATGCTCTGAGTTGTGTAGTTAAGAATGTGAATGTATATTATTTCCTTAATTTATAAGGCATCATTAGAAATAGTTACTTTTCTGTACATCATTCAGATTTTAAATGCCAGAAACAACTTGATTCTCCAGAAGTTTAATTTTATGCCTAGTCACAAGTTTTATTTTAATTATATACTTTGCCGTGGGCTACCATGCGTGCGTGGTAGCTAAATTGCTTCAGCCATGCCTGACTATTTAGGATCTCATGGACTGCAGCCCATCAGGTTCCTCTGTCCATGGGATTCTCCAGGCAAGAATACTAGAATAAGCTGCCATGCCCTCCTACAGGGAATCTTCTTGACCCAAGAATTGAACCCTAAGTTTCTTATGTCTCCTGTATTGACAGATGGGTTCTTTACCACTAGCGCCACCTGGGAACCCCCTGGGCTACTGTAGCCCCGGCGTATAATATTGGCTGAAATTCTTTTTACTCTATTTATTCTTATGCAAACTAGAAAATAAGTCTTTGTTTCCTCAACTTTCTAAAGAATCTGTTAGTTTCAGGTTCCCTGTCCATCAAGGTTCTTCACTAGTGGTAATAAGTTAAGACCAATTCTTGAAGAAAATGGAATATTAAAATAATGTCAGCACACAAAATATCAAAGTAGAGTAGAAAACATATTCAGATTATGGGCATGAAAAGGAGATTTTGAAAGCAAGATCATAAATCCATTCACACAGTAGAACCAACAAATGAGTTACTATTACTGTGTTCTGTCACTTCTACAACAAAAGTCCACAGCTAGTATCATATCTATTACTTCCTCTAAATATAAGGGTTCTATTATTAGAAGAAGAAAAAAAAATCCGAATTCCCCTTGATTCTTTTGGCACTATCACCAAATTGGAACATTTAACTTATTTAGCTGTCTGTACTGAATTACTGAAGCCTATACTATGAACTCATATCTTAGCTTCCAGGACAGGACACATTTTTAGCCTTAAAAGTAAGGGCTTTTCTAAAAAAAAAAAAAAAAAAGTGAGGGCCTTTGTAACCAGCCAAGATATAGAATCAACCAAGATGTAGAAAATTCGTAACCAGCCAAGATGTGTGGATCGCAACAAACTATGGAAAATTCTTAAAGACGTATGAATACCAGACCACCTTACCTGCCTCCTAAGAAACGACAGGTCAAGAAGCAACAGTTAGAACTGGACATGGGACAATAGACTGGTCCCAAATTGGGAAAGGAGTATATCAAGGCTGTATATCATCACCTTGCTTATTTAACTTAGATGTAGAGTACATCATATGAAATGCTGGGCTGGATGAAGCACAAGCTGAAATCAAAATTGGGAGAAATATCAATAACCTCAGATATGCAGAAGACACCACCCTTATGGCAGAAAACAAAGCAGAACTAAAGAGCCTCTTGATTACAGTGAAAGAGGAGAGTGAAAAATTTGGCTTAAAACTCAACATTCAGAAAACTAAGATCATGGCATCTAGTCCTGTTATTTCATGGCAAATAGATGGGGAAGCAATGGAAACAGTGAGAGACTATTTTTGGGTGCTCCAAAATCACTGCAGATGGTGATTGCAGCCATGAAATTAAAAGACACTTGCTTCTTGGAAGAAAAACTATGGTCAACATAGATAGCATATTAAAAACAGAGACATTACTTTGCCAGAAAAGGTCCGTCTAGTCAAAGCTATGGTTTTTTCCAGTAGTCATGTATGGATGTGAGAGTTGGAGTATAAAGAAATCTGAACACCAAAGAATTGATGCTTTTGAACTGGGATGTTGGAGAAGACTCTTGAGAGTCCCTTGGACTGCAAGGAGTTCCAACCAGTCCATCCTAAAGGAAAGCAGTCCTGAATATTCATTGGAAAGGCTGATGCTAAGCTGAAACTCCAATACTTTGGCCACCTGATGCAAAGACCTGACTCATTGGAAAAGACCCTGATGCTGGGAAAGATTGAAGGCAGGAGGAAAAGGGGATGACAGAGGATGAAATGGTCAGATGTCATCACTGACTCAATGGACAGGAGTTTGAGCAAACTCTGGGAGTTGGTAATGGACAGGGAGGCCTGGTGTATTGCAGTCCATGGGGTCTAAAGAGTCAGACATGACTGAACTGAAGATATATTGAACTGAACTGAACTGAAGATGTAGACTTGGAAATAGATTGATTATTAAGAATGTTCAGTTGCTATGCAACCAAATAATAAGTAAGACTCACACTCTCTTCTAATATTCTTACTTCACACTGACTTCCAAAACAAAGCCCATTTTCCACCAAGATCTCCATTAGACTATGAAAACCTGTTCTTTTGGTTACATTATTATAACAATTCATTCTATACTCTACAAAAGCAGACAGTTCTCAATTATAATAATTTTTGGAATGTAGAATTGAGAACTGTTGGAACTGTTCATTTCAGTTTTTCTCTGATCACTGGGAGAGCACTGTTCTTATCTGACTTCTTCAAGTCATTGTCATCATGCTATGAATCTCTCTTAAATTTAAACTAGAATGCTAAACTCTGTAAACTCCGACACTGAAGCTCTATGATTATGTTCAGTGTGTGGGATCAGACTACAGCACTTTGATTTTTGTTGTCATCATTTATTACAGTTTCATTGTGCACTGATTTTCTTAACATTTCTGTTTTTCTACTTCCTCCCTTGGTAATGGGATACTCATTGTGGCATGGCTATTATAAGCAGTTAATTATTCAATATGTTACAGGCTTAGCCTGGAACGACTGTTTTGAAAAAGTTATCACCATCAGTATTGTCACTTTGAATGTGAAAATTTGCTCAAAAAATTTTAAACTAAGACCCCCCCCAGTAAGACCCCTCCAACATTTGATTAAAATATAAATTAACTATCTTCATGCTAAATATAATCCCCTAGACAGAGCCAGTCCTCTTTTCTGTGATTCAGTTTTTATGAGAGAATTTAGTTCAATGTATTTTTAAAATTTATTCCATTGATTATATGACAAGCATGGTGAAATAGTAACGCTGAAAGGATAAAAAATAAAGGTGCACTCCTCAAGTAGTTTGCATCCTGATGGGGGAGATAGAAAAAACATATCATTTATTTTTGTGTAATATTTGTATACATAAGATGATAAATATTCGGAGTGCTATGGAGCCTAGAAGAGAAACATTTAAACTACCCCACTGTTCTTAGGGAGGTATCAAGAGCAGAAATGAACCAAGACCTGAAGAAACAGAACTATAAATGTTAAAGAAAAATTTGGAGCCAGCATTTCTGTCAAAAGAACCTGGATGAATAAAATAATAGAATTGCAAAATGATATATTGTGTGAAGCACTTTATAAGAAGTTTGTGGTGTAAAATAGCAAGAAATGAAGCAGGATCTATGAAAAGAGACCAATTCATAGAAGGGCTTATGTATCATGCTGAAGAATTTAGACTTAAGCTTCAGGTGATAAAGAGCAATTGAAGAATTTAAGCAGGGAAGTTAGTGACAAAGACAAATTTTGATTTTAAAATAGATTTCCAATCTAAAGATACTTGCATCGGTGAGCTAGCTCATTCACTTATTAACTGAGGGATTTAGAGAAGTTTGCTTAAATTTTATGTTGAGAGGCTTGAATAAGATATGCAACATATCAAAAGGTATATGGAATCAATAAATGCACATGATAGTTGCAAGATGCAGTCAGAACTCAGAAATATGAATGGCAGGTGCACATCCTATAAATGAAGAAGTGTGCTACTCTTAGTTTCATAACAAATGATCAAAAGTTTGTTCTCAGATTGAAATCTGACTGTATAATGATAGAGCTACTTTAAGAATGCTCCATGAAGAATTTCTTGAAGCAGGTATGGAAAGATGGAGTCAGACATAACACATTCAGAAGAAAGGGAGAGAAAATACAAATGCTAACAAGGATGATACTGTGATACCAATATAGGATACAAAGAAATCCAGATAATTTTATTGTACTAGCTACTAAGCAAAGACCTGAGTATTAAAAAAAAAAACATTCTATTAATGGTTATTATAGGATTGGGATCTTAAGAAATCAATCACTACCATCCCTAAGGGATCCCTAAGGCATACTTATTTTAAGAAAAAGAGGAAGAACTGTAGAAACGGCTGTAATTAGAAAAAAAAAGGAATTTTCTTCCCCATTCATAAACTCATTAACTCCACACATATTTATCAGTCCACACTGGTATCACTGTGGTCCGTTATCAAGTTATTTTTCTTCTAAAGCACAAAATTAATTAAAGAAAGTTAATTAAATAATGAGATTAACATATTTATAAAGAGTTGTATATGCAATGAAAATAAACTAACAGATTTAGTGACATCCGAAACATCTTCAGAATTAAAGAATTTCTTGAGGATGTGACATGGTACTTGAAATATGATGGATAAGTAAGAACTGATTATGTAAAAACAGATGGAAGAGCATTTTATACAGAGGTTGTTATACAGCCTAAATCTTGTACTGGGAAAGACAAAGTGAGAGTGGTCCAGCAAGGGGCATATGATTGGGGAAAAAAATGCGGTTTAAGGAAACACAGAAATATCTAATCACCATGCTAAAATGGAACGAAGAAGTTGATAGAGTGATTTCAACTGTGAATTTAGAGAAACTTCCCAGAATATATTGCATGATCAAAAAAGAGAAAAAGCAAGAGAAAATCAAACCAGCAATTAAAATATATGACTTGAAACTGAAACCAAAACTAGAAAAACAATTTTTTTTCATCAAGAATTTCTCCAAACTGAAGGAAGACAGGAGTTTTTAATTCAAGTAGCATACAGAAAGCTGAGCAAGATGAGTGCAAACAACTCGGTAATGAGAAACTTACTTCAGAATTTATGAGAGAAAAATAGATGGAAATTAAATGGTATCTAGATTTTTAAAAGCAAGTCCTCTACACTGAAGTAACAATTAAATTTGAATCATATATCTCCCCAGATTTTCAGACTAAATATAAATGTCTTTTAAATCTGGAAAGAACAATTTTGATCAAAACATGTTCTAAATTCTCAATTAAGTCAAGACAAAATTAATATATTCTCCCAAACACAAAATCAGAAAGTATGATTTACATGTATTCATTCTAAGTAAGTTTTGAAAACTATTTAAAAGAAAAGTCAGTCTACTTTGAATGAAAACTAAGGATATATTGACTTCATGTAACTGCAAAGTCAAGATACTTCTGAATTCAGGTGTGATCTCCCATGAGATTCCAATAATATCACCCCAAGTTTTAGTCTAACAATTCTCAAATCTACTTCCTTGAGTTAACTCTGTTATTAGATTGGCTCATCAGTCTTAATAGCAATATGGTTGCAAAAATTCTCAAACTCAAAATTACAGGACTAACTAATAACATTATTGATAGCTATACCTCTTGTGGATGGGCAGTTGAATCCAGCTCTTTCCACACCCCTGAAGGAAAGTGAAGCTGTTTTTCTCTCAGTTTTATGCCTACACTGGTCCTGGTGTTTGATTCAGTCCCTGCAGCCACATGGATAAAAAATCGATAAAAGTGGATTCCCATTGCTGCTGCTGCTGCTAAGTCGCTTCAGTCGTGTCTGACTCTGTGCGACCCCATGGACAACAGCCTGTCAAGCTCCGCTATCCACGGGATTCTCTAGGCAAGAATACCGGAGTGGGTTGTGGGCTGCCATTTCCTTCTCCAGGATTCCCATTAGGAAAATGAAATAATATTTTTCAGACAAAGACAAATAGTGTTATTTAGTTAAAATCATCTTCTCATAATCCTTGATCTACCTAATGATTTAAAAATTACCGCAAATCTGGAAATAAAGACAAAAAAATGAGTCTGTTTTTTCAGCATCATACAGGTATCCTAATCTAAGTTTTAGGAGAATATATATTTTTGCTTTTCTCCTTACCTTTATTCTCTAACTTTGTTGAGAGTTGAATGACAAATAAAACTGTGCAATGTTAAAATATGGAAATTCACTGTTTATTGTTGATCTCAGGTCCCAGATTTAGTAACAGAGCATTCGAACTTTGTTCAATAGAGATGTACATAAGTCTTGCCTGATGGCAAAAGCAAAGATTATGGTTCATGACTCTGTAGAACATTGAATAGTTTTAGATTAAACTCAGTAGTTTTGTACTAATACTCCTTTATTTAATTGCCTATAAATATCTGAAATGCTCTTTGAACCTATATTAATGACTTAGTGCTCCCCTAACTAACTGATGTGTGGAATAAAAATTGTAAATATTTGATTGTATTTGTAAGAAATTGTGATTTAATATTTCTGAGAATTATAATTTAGAACTGTCATCCATATATATCATCCTTCCCATGTGTGTGTTTCCAAAAATATTCCTGACAATGTAAAAATCATTAATCCCCTCCTCAAAATTTCCCCTTGTCATGGGATTCATCTCCCTCTTCAAGTAAGGTGTGATCACCATTAGTTTAAGCTGTGTCTCCTTGTAACCTGGAGACCTTTGGATAAATGTTTATTGCCTTTAATTAATACAACATAAAAAGGAAGGTGAAATAATACAAGAGTTAAAAAAGTGACAGAGGAATTAACTGGAAATAAAATAATGTGGTCATATCTTATTTCAAAGAATAATGTGGACTTTCCACCCTGATAGTGGGATGATCCCTAGTTGTTCTTGCTTGTTGTTTTTCTGGAGGAAGCTCCTTAGTTCATTACTTTTACCTCACTCCCTATACCTCTTGGTTCCACTTCTGGGGAAGTGAAAGCAAAAGTCATTCAGTCATGTCCAGCTCTTTGCAACCCCATGGACTATACCATCCATGGAATTCTCTAGGCCTGAATACTGGAGTGGGTAGCCTTTCCCTTCACCAGGGTATCTTCCCAACCCAGGGGTTGTACCCAGGTCTCCTGCATTGCAGGTGGATTCTTTACCAGCGGAGCCACCAGGTAAGCCCAAGAATACTGGAGTGGGTAGCTTATGCCTTCTCAAGCAGATTTTCCCAGCCCAGAAACTGAACCAGGATCTCCTGCATTGCAGATGGGTTCTTCACCAACTGAGCTATCAGGGAAACTCCTTCCTCTTCTGGGAGGAGTCCTTTATTCAGTGTTATCCATGCTCATATCTGAGATGTGAATTGGAAATTATGTATATTCTGAATGCTAACTCTATTTATCATTTACATCTTGCATGTTTGTAGGCATGTGTCTTCATTTTGTGTGAAGACAGTGAATGTGAAAGTGGCTTGGAGTTGCTAAGTGGGAGAACAATCATAATTTCTTAATCCCAGACACTAGGAAGATAACTCCCTGGAAGCCAGATAACATGTTGAACCATGTTCCCAATTCTAAAGCTGGAACTTGGAGTATCCATTTCATAGCGACAATACTTAGTTATATGCTCACTTGTCTAATGCTCCATTTAATGGCCTCCACTGAGTCATCTACTTTGGACATATTGAGACAATGAATGGGAAGATGAAGTTAATCTTCCCTGATCCATGTTATCTGCACTTAAACCATAAAAATAGTTGTCTCCTGTGTCTGCCTGATCGTTTGTAATAGGAGATTCATGGAAAGGGACTGTGGGAATCAGAGTTCTTCCATATCTCAATCTCATTGTCAATTCTGGCTCTGGATTCCTTAACTCTGCTTAACAAGCTTTTTTTTTTTTTTTTTTTTTTTTTTTTTTTTTTTTTTTTTTTTTTTTTTTTTTTTTTTTTTTTAGTATTTTTTTTTCCTTTTATTTTTATTAGTTGGAAGCTAATTACTTTACAATATTGTAGTGGTTTTTGCCATACATTGACATGAATCAGCCATGGATTTACATGTGTTCCCCATCCTGAACCCCCTTCCCACCTCCCTCCCCATCCCATTCCTCTGGGTCATCCCAGTGCACCAGCCCGGAGCACTTGCCTAAGTAATGTAGCCTTTTCACCCCCAAACGCCTCCAGGTTATTACACTTTCAGTCATCCTTGGAGGTTGGCCAGAGGTGAAAAGTATGTCTTTTTCTTTCTGATGAGTCATTTCAAGCCCAGTCTTTATCATTATTACAGGATATTATTGAATCAAAGAGAAGGGGGAAAGATAACAACCGTCTCTAACAATCTGAATTTTCCCTCTCAGATCTCAAAACGTACAATCTTGTTAAGTTTATATTGTGAAGTATAAAAAATAACGTTTTGGTCATCTGTTTAGTAACAGATAACAAGAATCAAACTTCCATACTTGGGACTATTGCGATCCCCATTGTCTCCCAAACTACTTCTACCTGGGCAATTTCACTTTTTGAACCTGCCTCTTGTGTGTTTACATCATAATACCAAATTTCAGCATCAGTTAGGATAGGTTTTGATGTCTAATAATTAGCCTAAAATGGAATGGGAATAACACATTTTAACCCAAGATACTACCTGTTTCTTAGACATACTTCTTCTACTTATTTATTTTTTTTAATTGCTTTTGTGTGTAACTATCATTTACTTTAGGGTAGTTTCACTTTTAATCACAAGCTTAGCCCAGTCCTCAATTATACTTTTAGTAAATAATGTTTTAATTTCTATTTTAAGTATGGCACTAATATACAACAATGAAGGCTTCAGCTTTTCACTTCCACATAGAATAGAACTGTTTTGCACCTAAAAAGTTGGAAGGACAATTTCAGAAGAGAGAAAGAGGGATACACACATGTTTTGTTCTAAGCATTTTTGTACCAGGACAGACAAAAATAAGTCCATTGATCAAAACACAGAAAATAACTCTGTACTCTCTATATTAAACTCAGTTGAAGTATAAAAGATTCAAATGATGAGTGCCACTCTGTATTGTTCCCCGCTGAAATTCAGTTCTGTCTCCAAATTTTATGTCCAAATATTGCAGGTACTCCCTTCTCAGCACCTGTCAGTCCTGGCTAAACTGAAGAGGGAAGGGACACCTCTCTGAAGGCCTACAAGCTAAAACAGAAGAGGCCGATTTACTGAGAATATTATCAACAGCTTTACCTTTCATAAACCAAGAGAGTGAGCCTACAAGTATTATCACCATCATTCCATCATTAAGACAGAATGCATTTCCAAAAAAATAAAAGGGGACTTCTGATGTTCAAGACTATTCAATCCTATGCTAAAATCACCAGATACTGAAGGATGCTTTTTTTGTAATGAGTTCTATAATAATTCCTGTAAACAATGGTTTCAAATGCCAGAGCTGACACTGAGGTTCTTTTAAATAAGTTCTTTCAAAGATTCAAAATCCCCATTCCCTTTACCTCTACTTTCCAATTTTTATCACAGTTTAATATGACTGGTGTATTATGAGTCAGGAGTATACTTCTGTATATTTCTGTATACAATAAATATTGCTTAATCTCTCATGTGTCTGCACAAGGGTAATTTTTACTTTAAAAGTTTTGGAAAGTTTATATGGAAACAATTGCAAAATATTTAGAAATAAATAAAATGGAATAACTAAATATTAAGCATATGACAATGAAATGATTACAGTTCAAACAAACACAAAACACCAAATGAAATGTAATATATTATCAATCTTATGTTTAATATTTAATATAGTGAGTTATTTAAACTTTGCTTAAAATAGTATTAATTATGAATGACAGGAAATTCCCTAATATCTCTTCAGTTCTAAACGGACCACAAAGGGTGCAGACCCATCATTGGGTAATTGTTTATTGAACTGATTTGACCCAGGATAACCCTTCATCTGGAGAAGGCAATGGCAACCCACTCCAGTACTCTTGCCTGGAAAATACCTTGGACGGAAAAGCCTGGTAGGCTGCAGTCGTTGGGGTCGCGAAGAGTTGGACACGACTGAGCGACTTCCCTTTCACTTTTCACTTTCATGCATTGGAGAAGGAAATGGCAACCCACTCCAGTGTTCTTGCCTGGAGAATCCCAGGGATGGGGGAGCCTGGTGGGCTGCCGTCTATGGGGTCACACAGAGTCGGACACGACTGAAGTGACTTAGCAGCAGCAGCAACACTTCATCTAACATTCTTTCTTTACTTCTTGGGTATAAGATATGGACTACATTTCTTTGAAGTCCATACTGGATCCCTAGTTGTAACAATGCAATCTGAGATTTAGCTATAGGATCTAGATACTAGAGTGTATATCACTTTCAGATCTGACTTGCTAAAAACATACCAAACTATCATTCTTTCTCCTTTCATGGTGATTGTGAAGCGATGTGTTGATGTTAGAGCAAAACAAAAGAAGGGCCCTGGGTTTCTTAACCTACTTTTGGAGGAGAATTGGCTTCCAACTGGCACCACCTGCTTTGGATAGTGACATGAGTAAGAATTATTTCATAATTTTAAGTAGTTTACATATATTTTAAATATGATACAACTATTGTTATCTTATCTAAATGATTTTATTTAAAGCACAAGAAATTCTATTACCCTTTTTCATTTTTATTTTTTTCATTTTATTGCTGTTGTTGTTCAGTCACCCAATCGTGTCTGACTCTTTGCGACCCCATGAACTGAAGCCTGCTGGGCTTCCCTGTCCTTCACCATCTCCTGGAGTTTGCTCAAACTCATATTCACTGATTGAGTGATGCATCCAACCATCTCATCCTCTGTCGTTTCCTTCTCCTTCTACTTCAATCTTTCCCAGCATCAAGGTCTTTTCTAATGAATCTGCTTTACAGGTGGCCAAAATATTGGAGTCTCAGCTTCAGCATCAGTCCTTTCAATGAATACTCAGGACTGATTTCCTTTAGGACTGACGGATTTGATTTCCTTGCAGTCCAAGGGGCTCTCAAAATTATTCTCCAACACCACAGTTCAAAAGCATCAATTCTTCATTGTTAAGCCTTCTTTATGTTCCAACTCTCACATCCATACATGACTACTTACTGGAAAATCCATAGCTTTGACTATACACACTTTGTCAGCAAAGTAATGTTTCTTCTTTTTAATACACTGTCTAGGTTTGTCATAGCTTTTCTTCCAAGGAGCAAGTGTCTTTTAATTTCACGACTGCAGTCACCATCCCCAGTGATTTTGGAGCCCAAGAAAATAAAGTATGTCCCTGTTTCTGTTGTTTCCCCACCTATTTGCTATGAAGTGATGGGACCAGATGCCATGACCTTAGCTTTCTGAATATTGAGTTTTAAGCCAGTTTTTTCACTCTCCTCTTTCATCTTCATCAAGAGGCTCTTTTAGCTCCTTTTTCACTTTCTGCCATAAGGGTGGTGTCATCTGCATAACTGAGGTTATTGATATGTCTTGTGCAATCTTGCTTCCAGCTTGTGCTTCATCTAGCCCAGCATTTTGCATGATGTACATTGCATACAAATTAAGTAAGCAATGTGACAGTATACAGCCTTGATATACTCCTTTCCCAATTTTGAGCCAATTTTCATTTTATACAACTATACAATTTTGTAAGATTCAGTTCAGTTCAGTTCAATTCAGTTGCTCAGTCGTGTCCAACTCTTTGCGACCCCATGAATCGCAACACGCCAGGCCTCCCTGTCCATCACCAACTCCCAGAGTTTACTCAAACTCATACCCATGGAGTTGGTGATGCCATCCAGCCATCTCATCCTCTGTTGTCCCCTTCTCCTCCTGCCCCCAATCCCTCCCAGCATCACGGTCTTTTCCAATGAGTCAACTCTTCGCATGAGGTGGCCAAAGTATTGGAGATACTTTCCATTTACTGTTTGACAAAGCATTGACTACATATATACATCCTTGAGCATATGTTACACCCAACAGTTTGTACTGCTCACTCCACCTACTCCTATATTGCCCTTCCTATACAGGTAATCATTACTTTGTTTTCTATATCTATGAGTTTGCTTCTTTTATGCTATATTTGTTAGTCTATTGATTTCTTTTAGATTCCACATATAATCAATATCATGCTTATTTCTCTTTATGGTTGAGTACATCTTCTTTATCCACTCAACTATTTATGGAACTTAGGTTGTTTCCATATCTTGTTTATTGTAAATAATGCAGCTATGAACATTGGAGTGTATGTATCTTTTCAAATAACTGTTTTTGTTTTTTTCAGGTATATACTCAGGAGTGAAATTTCTGCATCATATGGTAGTTCTTTTCCCTTTTAATCGAATGAATCAATCAACAGAAAGCCGTCCTTCAGAGTAAAAAAACACTCAATGTTAGTCCTTAGAAGCATACGATATTCTGTGAATGATAAGAGTTCCCAGCGTTCTCTCCTTTTACTCACCTTCATAAAATCACTTTCACAAACATTCTAGATACAGTCTATTTCTGTATAGAGTATGCTTGATTCCAGTGCTCATTCAGGTATGACTTAAATCAAATCCCTTATGATTATACAGTGGAAAGGAAAATTGATTCAAGGAATTATATTTGCTAGACAGAATGCCTGAAGAACTATGGATGGAGGTTCATGATATTGTACAGGAGGTGGTGATAAAGACCATAACCAAGACAAAGAAATGCAAAAAGAAAATGGCTGTCTGAGGAGCCCTTATAAAGAGCTGAGAAGAGAAGAGAAGTTAAAAGCAAATGAGAAAAGAAAACATAAACCTATCTGGATGCAGAGTTCCAAAGAATAATAAGGAGAGACAAGAAAGACTTCCTCAGTGATCAATGCAAAGAAATAGAGGAAAACAACAGAATGGGAAAGACTAGAGATCTTTTTAAGAAAATTAGAGATACCAAGGAAGCATTTCATGCAACGATGGGCACAATAAAGGACAGACACGCTATGGACCTAACAGAAACAGGAGGTATACGAGGTGGTGGCAAGAATACACAGAAAACTATGCCAAAATGATCTTAATGACCCAGATAACCATCCAGGTAACCAGCCAGACATCCAGGAATGCCAGGTCAAGCGGGCCTGAGAGGGTAACAGGCAGGAAGGCTGCTGCTGCTACTTCTGCTGCTAAGTCACTTCAGCCGTGTCTGACTCTGTGCGACCCCATAGACGGCAGCCCACTAGGCTCCTCTGTCCCTGGGATTCCCCACGCAAGAATACTGGAATGGGTTACCATTTCCTTCTCCAATGCATGAAAGTGAAAAGTGAAAGTGAAGTGTTCAGTCGTGCCCCACTCTTAGCGACCCCATGAACTGCAGCCTACCAGGCTCTTCTGTCCATGGGATTTTCCAGGCAGGAGTACTGGAGTGGGGTGCCATTGCCTTCTCTGACAGGAAGGCTAAGGGTCTCCAAATGGAGGAAATAGGCTGCAAGTGCCAGGCGCTTTTTATCTGTTAAGCAGAGGGAGGAAACAAACAACAAGTGTCATTTTTTTTTTTTTTCCTTCTCTATACAAATTTAAAGGAGATTTCTTTTAAAATTCTGTGTTGCCATGACTACACTTGGTTCCACCCAAACTTAACTTTTCTCGAACCTTTAGCTGACCAATGCATTTTTCCAATGGAAATGTTTTTCTTAAGCTATGTTAATGAACTATGTGTTTACCCTAGACTCTGTTCTTCAAGTCAGCTCCTCTTAAGAGACTCAGAACCAATAATGGCTCAGCAAACCAATGTGTTTTACCCATACAATTGTTCTCCTAATCTATGTTAATGAAACTATGCATTTGCTTGGAAACCTGCCTTTCTTCAAGATTCATGTCAATCCTTTTATGGCCCAGGACAACTCACCTTGTGCCAATGTTATCTCAAAATGCATGTTGTAGGTGAGGGGCCTGGAGCCAGTCTCTGAGTTTTGAGAAATTTCCTTTCTCCAATTAGCAGCCTGCTAGTAAAAGATGCTTGCTCTTGGAAGAAAAGTTTTCACCAACCTAGACAGCATATTAAAAAGTGGACACATTACTGTTGCCAACCTTTGCCAACAAAGGTCCATCTAGTCAAAGCTTTGGTTTTTCCAGTACTCATGTATGGAAGTGAGAGTTGGACTATAAAGAAAGCTGAGCACTGAAGAATTGATGTTTTTGAACTGTGGTGTTGGAGAAGATTCTTGAGAGTCCCTTGGACTGCAAGGAGATCCAACCAGTCCATCCTGAAGGAGATCAGTCCTGGGTGTTCATTGGAAGGACTGATGTTGAAGCTGAAACTCCAATACTTTGGCCATCTGATGCAAAGAACTGACTCATTTGAAAAGACCCTGATTCTGGGAAAGATTGAAAGCTGGAGGAGAAGGGGACGACAGAGGATGAGACGGTTGGATGGCATCACCGACTCAATGGACATGAGTTTGAGTAAGTGCCAGGGGCTCGTGATAGACAAGGAAGCCTGGTGTACTACAGTCCATGAGGCTGCAAACAGTCAGACACAACTGAGCAACTGAACTGAACTGAGTAGCTATATAACATCCAACTAAAGACTAGCTGGGGGGCACTCTTTCTGCTCCTTTCTGATGCCTATGTCAGAAGCTTTGATTATCTCTTTTATACTTTATAAAACTTTATCACACAAAAGCTCTGAGCAATCAAGTCTCATCACTGGTCCCAGATTGAATTCCTCTCCTCTGGAGGCCAAGAATCCCTACATCTTTCACGGTTCAGTAACAACCTTCCAGGCCTTAGGAAGCATCATTCTGAGCAAAGTTAGTGAAAGTGATGGAATTTCTATTGAGCTACTTCAAATCCTAAAAGATGATGCTGTTAAAGTGCTGCACTCAGTATACCAGCAAATATGAAAAACTCAGCAGTGATCACAGGACTGGAAAAGGTCAGTTTTCATTCCAAACCTAAAGAAAGGCAATGCCAAAGAAAGTTCAAACTACCACACAATTACACTCACACACTAGTGGAGTGGAGAATCTCACACACTAGCAAAGTAATGCTCAAAAGTCTCCAAGTCAGGCTTCAACAGTACATGAAAGTGAACTTCCAGATGTTCAAGCTGGATTTTAAAAAGACAGAAGTCCCAGATATCAAATTGCCAACATCTGTTGGATCAAAAAAAAAGAAAAGCGAGAGTTCCAGAACAACATTCACTTCTGCTTCACTGACTACACAAAGTCTTTGACTGTGTGAATCACACCAAACTGTGGAAAATTCTTCAAGTGATGGAAATACCTGACCACCTTACCTCCCTTCTGAGAAATCTGTATTCAGGTCAAGAAGCAACACTTAGAAGTAGACAAGGAACAATGAATTGGTTCCAAATTGGAAAAGGGGTACATTAAAGTTGCATATTGTCACCCTGCTTATTTAACTTGTATGCAGAGTACATCATGTAAAATATCATGCTGGATGACACAAGCTGGAATCAAGATTGCCAGGAGAAATGTCAATAACCTCTGATAGGCAGATGACACCATCCTTATGGCAGAAAGTGAAGAACTAAAGAGCTTTTTTATGAAAGTGAAAGAGAAGAGTGTAAAAGCTGGCTTAAAACTCAAAATTCAAAATAAGATGATCATGGCATGGGCAAATAGATGGGGAAACAATGGAAACACTGATAAACTTTATTTTCTTGGGCTCCAAAATCAATGTACATGGTGACTGCAGCCATGAACTTAAAAGATATTTGCTCCTTGGAAGAAAAGCTATCACCAACCTAGATATCATATTAAAAAGCAGAAATATTACTTTGCTGACAAAGGTCCATCTAGTCTGGTTTTTCCAGTAGTCATGTATGAATATGAGAGTGCCAAAGAATTGTTTTTGAACTGTGATGTTGGAGAACAATCTTGAGAGTCCGTTGGACTGCAAGGAGATCAAACTAGTCAATCTGTAGGAAATCATTCCTGAATATTCATTGGAAAAACTGATGCTGAAGCTGAAGGTCCTGATGTGAAGAACTGACTCTTTGGAAAAGATGCTGATGCTGGGAAAGATTGAAGACTGGAAGAGAAGTCTAAATAGCAGTCACAATGAATGTAGGTCTCACTCTAATTCAGTATGATCTCCTCGAACTTGATTACATCTGCAAAGACTCTGTTTCCAAAAATTCTAATGTTTCCACGGGAATGAATATTGAAGCAACTCTACCAATCCAGTACAGTGCAGGAGGGAATAAGAAGAGATAAGTCTTTTGTCGAATAGATATGTGCATACCATTTAGAATAAGTTTCCATAAATGAGTACTATATGTTGCCTAGTTTTCAATATTTAGAAATGTCAATGAAGGGTACTTATTGAGATGGGGAGGACTACAGTGATCAGTGCTATAACTGACAGTAATCTTATCATAGTACATTTTAAGGGAATTTTTTTTTTTTTTTTTAACGTCAAGATTGTATTTCTCAGCAAATTGATTTTGACTCAATTTTGAAATTGTTATTCATGTTGGATTTGATTTTTGGAATGTAAACTGTATTTACTAACCTGCAAAACTACTGTAACATCAGCTTACTTATTCTTTAAATTATAAAATAACTTCAGTTTATAAATTCAACATAAAAATATAAATGACCAGAAAAATGTATATCAAATAAGACTTCATCTCAAGATGACCAAACATAAAACTTACGAGTTGCTTATTCAATTTGAAAATGAGTGATATAGATATTTCTGAAACTTTTTCATTTTCCAACATTTGTTTTCCTCTCCTCAATAATAAATATGCACATTATCCTTTTTGTCAATCTTGTCTTAAGAACTGACATACCTTAGAACCAACATCATGGTTTTTGAATGAAGTAAAATAATAACTGAAATCTGTTTATGTCATAGAGATATTACAAATTCAATCTATAAATATTCAATCAGTATAAATTATGTGCCATGCCTAGGACTAGATACTTGGGACATAATAAATAAATTACATAATATAATAAATAACATAATAAAGTCATCAAGCATCCTTGATTACTTCCTGTCTTCTTCCCTGACTTGCCACACACTATGTATAGATGGACTGCTGATTATAGTTAAAATTTTCCTCTCAAAATCAGGTTAGCCTTTTTTTGTGCAAAAATGTTCATAAGTAAAACCAAAATATAGATTTTTTTTAATGGAAAAAGAAGTAGGTTACTTTTCCGAGGTTGTACATTTAAACCAGAAATCTACCTTAACAAGCAAAGTGAAAGTGTAGAGCTTGCTCCCTTTTCTAATTCAAGTTTATGGTACTTGATCACTTCATATACCTTATAATCGTATATTGGATTTAATTGAGTATTTTGAACCCTAGGTCAGCATTAAAATGAAAATTACAACTACTCTGATTTTCTTTCTTCCTAAAAATATGTAATTTAAATCTCAAAATTTGAGAGTGGTTCTACTTCTAGTTTATACAGATGAGTTTTCATGGATTACTGTCTGTAACTTTAACTCAAAAACTGATCACAATTAAGGAGTTTATCAATGAAAACCAAATTCAGACTTAGATAAGGGAAGAAAAAAAAAAAAAGCTAGTCCCCAGCTAAAAGGAGAAAGGGACTATGACAATAAGAATACTTTGAAATTTTGAGATCATTAAGCCTCTTAAATATCAGACCAAAATGAATTTTACTTATAAGAATGAGTAAGCAAGGCTAGAAAGAATCATTGTTGAGGAATGAGTTAAGCCGGTAGTGTGATCAGACAATAGATCAGGAATGTGTTTCTTTGAGGTTATTCTCAGGAAGATCCCCTGGAGGAGGGTATGGTAACCCACTCCAGTATTCTCGTCTGGAGAATCCCATGGACAGAGGAGCCTGGTAGGCTAGAGTCCACAGGGTTTCGAAGAGTCAGACACGACTGAAGTAACATAACACATTCTCAGGAAGAGCTCTCAGAAGAGGGTTCCAAGTTCATAGACTTGGAGAAAACTGACAAAATTTGGGTGAAGTCAGGATACTAAAGGTGGCACTAGTGGTAAAGAACTCATCTGCCGATGCTGGAGACACAGTGAGACATGGGTTCAATCTCTAGATCAGGAAGATCCCCTGGAGTAGGGAATGGCAACCCACTCCTATATTCTTGCCTGGAAAACCCCATGGACAGAGGTGCTTGGTGAGCTACAGTCCAGCGGTTGCAAAGAGTTTGACAACTGGAGCAACTTAGCATGCACACAGGGTACCGAAGATTTGGATATGACTAAGCATACAGGCGTACACAGGTTACTGAGCCTTCTGACCATGTAGGTCAGTGGGAGAGTCTAGGTACTCATTTATGAACCAAAGAGTGAGAATTTGAAAAGTATTTGTCTAGTCTTGCCAAATGTATGTGAGAGAGTCATCCATGAACCTTATTTAAGTTATATTGGGATAGTTCTTTGCAGTAGGCCATTTTCTGGAACACAAAATGGGTAGTGGCTGTGGAAGAGTGTTTAATTGCTGTTATTTTCCAGAGCTGTTTGGCTTAGACAAAATTCAACATTGTCAGGGGAAAGCTAAACCAACAGAAATTTGGGGAGTCAACTAATACATGAAAAATAATCTGTCTTTGTTTTTGCTGTTCAGTCACTAAGTCATGTCTGACTTATGTCCAGTCCCATGGACTGTGGTATGTCAAACTCCACTATCTCCTGGAGTTTGTTCAAATTCATCTCCATTGGGTCAGGGATACTATCTAACAATCTCATCCTCTGGTGCCCCTTCTCCTTTTGTTTTCAATCTTTTGCAGCATCAGATTCTTGCCTAGAGAACCCCATGGATAGTATGAAAAGTTAAACTCTAAACTAAACCCTTGGTCTTCAGATGATCAAACCCAGTCATCTATTTCAGAAGGTCAACTGCATTCCATGCAATTAACAAACAAGCAATTATTATATTAAATTTTATATTCCATTAAGATCAAAATGGATATTTTTCAGTTTAATTTTTTCTGTTTTTGTTCTACAAACAATTTGCAAAAACATACATCTTGTTACAAAATTAGCATATAAATCAGATGATTAAATATAATGCCTTCTTTAGGAAGAACCAGGGCTTCCCTGATAGTTCAGCTGGTGAAGAATTTGCCTGCAATGCAAGAGACCCTGGTTCAATTCCTAGGTGGGGAATATCCTCCAGAGAAGGGATAGGCTACCCCTCCAGTATCCTTAGGCTTCCCTGGTACCTCAACTGGTAAAAAAATCTGCCTGTAATGTGGGAGACCTGGGAATTCCCCAGTATTTTGGCCTGGAGAATTCCATGACTGTATAGTCCACAGGGTCACAGAGTCTGACATAACTGAGCGACTTTCACTTCACTCACTAGGAAGCACACCAATCTTAATAGCAAATTCGTTAAGTAAAAATTCTTTTCTCTCTTGAATTCTAGATTCTTTGTCTGTTAATATAATTTTATATTCTCTGTGGTTCAACCTGCTTACAGAAAAGCACATAAAAGATAACACATAAATTACTGCAATTCAATAGTCTAATTTCAAATTTTAAATGTCATATTGCCTTTCCCATGACTATTATTTGCTGAAATTGAGTTATGTCTTATGAAAAAGTTATATTTAAATACATTAAAACAAACATTTAATGTCAATTTCCATATTAGATTTAGGAAAAGTTATTTTTTTTTAGTCTTTTTGTGAGACACATAACAGTTTCTTTCTGTGCAGTTCATTAGAATTTCATAAATCTTAATGCATTACTTAACCATGAAAAAAGAGATGGCAATTAAGGCTGAGAAAGAATGAAATCAGATTACACTAAAAGCTATGTGCACAGAAATAAGTGTTAGGGTCATGATACTTACTACTATGCCTTAGGAAAATCCCTGAAGTTGATATTTCCAGAAACTTTTTTCTATATGCTTATAGCTGCAGAAAGAATGTAAGAAGCTATTTTTTAAACATAAGATTAATTAGAACAAACGTGCAGGTGATTGTTGCATTAAAACCTTGTGTGTATAAAAAATGCTCACTAGATATTTTAACAACTATGAGAGAAAGAGGTATTTTGACATATGTGATTTGAGACAGTTTATAGAAATAAACTTCCCTCTGTCATGGAATAAAAACCTCTTCATCCTTACACCCTTTGGGCATCTGCAATAACCAGTGTAGAACAGTTGCAGTCATAATTTTCCCAAATGCACTCTATAAGGGAAGGAAAAAATATTACAAGTATAAGAATCAACAGTTCAACAAAACTTACAAACAAAACATCTGGATGGGAGAGTATAAAGGATAATTAAAACTGCATTGTCCATCTGGAAAAAGACTTCACGTCTCTCAGAAGTCTTCCTTAATGTCTCTAGGTACTCTTTGTCTCTTCCTTGCTTGTGTGTTCAATTTATAGAGTGTCTGCTATTTCTGTTGTATGCTCTGAGAGATGAAAAAGAATGAGATGTGATACAAAAAATAGTAACTAAAATCAAGATATATAGAATATATTTTTTGAACCTGGGAAATAAAACTAAATCTTGCCATATTGTCTTCATTCTATTATTTGATAACATAAAGTTAATAATCTACCTACATTTCTGATATAAATTCTTATTTCTAGTTTAATGTAATTCTTATGTCTAGTGTAACCATGACAACCTTCTAACTAAATAGTTTACACACTAGCCTTCATGATATACACTCCTGGAAATCAAGGTTGTTGCTGACACTCTTTCTTGTTTTGTGGTGTAAAAAACTGGTTAAATATTGTGATTCTGAAAATGTATTAAAAAATTGAGCATTTTATGCTCAAAGGGTAAAAAAAATATGGAAACATATATCCAGAGCTAAGAGTAAATCATGCAAAGTTTTGCCATATCTCTGGGCCATATCTTAGTATGTGACCATTCTGACTACAATTATAAGAGAAGAAAACTTGATTTCAACCAGCTCACAAGCAAAAAAGTCAGTTCATCAACCGCCTTTACTTTCTGTATTCTTATTTGATATCACATAGAAGTCCTTGATCAAGTACTACCTATATCAATAGTTCAAGCTTTGGGAAAATCTGAAAGGTTTCAGTTCAGTTCATCACTCAGTTGTGTCTGACTCTTTGCGACCCCAGGGACTGCAGCACACCAGGATTCCCTGTCCATCAGCAACTCCCGAAGCTTACTCAAACTCAAGTCCATTGAGCTGGTGGTGCCATCCAACCATCTCATCCTCACTGACTACAAATAAAATCTTTAATCTGTTTAGATTTCTAAATACCCAAGCTTAGGAATTTTCATTAAATAACTGGAAAAGCAAATATTATAAGTAATGTGAAAAGGAAAGCAACTAAGATTCTAAATTTTAGGATCAAATAAAAAAGAAACCAAGAACTACACATTTCACTTGGGAGCCCTGTGAGCTAACTTCAGGCATATCGGTCATTACAGATTCAGTTCATTTTGGGGAAAAAAAAAAAAAAAAAAAAACCTAGCAATTCTGATCTTGAAGTGACACATCACTTGGTTGTTTTCAGAAATCAGGGGGAGAGCAATAAAGCATGATTACCCATCAGTGTTCTAGTTATTCAAATATACTTCAAAATATAGTTAAACAATGCACAGTAGTTGAGTTTATAAAAAATGCATATGATAAAGAAGCAAAATAAAATTTTACTTTCCTAGTTTTTTGTTATAGGAAAGATATGTATTTGAACAAAGCTTAAGTTTGAGTGCACAGACTACCCTTTCAAAATGTATGCTTTTTAAAAAAATTTTGCATCCTCTGGCCAGCAGATGAAAGTATAAACATGTGGTAAAGAGTAATGTCACTTCCAATTAAGAATTCAAATGTTTTACTTGTGATACAAAATTAAACATCACCTGGAAATTTATGAAATGTTTCTGTATTTAAAAGCTTTTGTCCATACAAACACAAATCTTTTTGGTTGTTAGGGGTAAAAAAATAACATTGTCAAGAAGATTTGTCCTTTCATATTTTAGTATGAGTTTAAATACATCTGTAGCTACTCTATGTATTCTGCAAAGTAGACATGAGTTTGCATTTGTAAAATCATAACCTTTTAAAACACTTTATAGATTTAAATTTCTGTAACTTTTAACTACATCATTAGCCTGTGAAGTTGAAAGAGTTTCCCACTTGACCAGATGTGTATTTGAAGTTTTATTCATTGCAAAATTCAGACTTAAATTGAAGAAAGGAGGAAAAACCATTAAGCCATTCAGGTATGACCTAAATCTAATCCTTTATGATTATACAGTGAAAGGGACAAGTAGATTCAAGGGATTAGATTTGATAGATTGGCTTAAGAACTACGGATAAAGCTTCACGACACTGTACAGGAGGCAGTGATCAAGACCATCCCCAAGAAAAAGAAATACAAAAAGAAATGGCTGTCTGAGGAGCCCTAACAAATAGTTAAGAAAAGAAGAGAACTGAAAGGCAAAGAAGAAAAGGAAAGATATACCCACCTGAATGCACAGTTCTGAAGAAGAGCAAGGAGAGATAAGAAAGCATCCCTCAGTGATTAATGCAAAGAAATAGAGGAAAACAATAGAATGGGAAAGGCTAGAGGTCTCTTCAAGAATATTCGAGATACCAAGGGAACATATCATGCAAAAATGGGCACAATAAAGGTCAGAAATGGTATGGACCTAAGAGAGGCAAACGATATTAAGAAGAGGTGGCAAGAATACACAGAACAATATGAAAAAATATCTTCATGACCCAGATAACCATGATGGTGTGATCACTCACCTAGAGCCAGACATCCTGGAATATGAAGTCAAGTGGGCCTTAAGAAGTATCACCACAAACAAAGCTAGTGGAGGTGATGGAATTCCAGTTGAGCTATTTCAAATCCTGAAAGGTGCTGCTGTGAAAGTGTTGCATACAATTTGCCAGCAAATTTAGAAAACTCAGCAGTGGCCACAGGACTGGAAAATGTCAGTTTTCATTCCATTCCAAGAACTTTCAGATGCTCAAGTTGGAATTAGAAAAGGCAGAGGCACAAGAGATCAAATCACCAACATCTGTTGGATCATCAATAAAGCAAGAGAGTTCCAGAAAAGCATCTTCTTCTACTCCATTGACTATGCCAAAGTCTTTGACCATGTGGATCACAACAAACTGTGGAAAATTCTTCAAGAAATTGGAATACCAGACCACCTTACCTACCTCCTGAGATATCTGTGTGCCGGTCAAGAAGCAACAGTTGGGAGTGGACATGGAATAATGAACTGGCTCCAAAGTGGGAAAGGAGTACGTCAAGACTGTGTATTGTCATCCTGTATATTTAATTTCTATGTAGAGTACATCATGCAAAATATTGGACTGGATGAAGCACAACCTGGAACCAAAATTGCCAGGAGAAATATCAATAACCTCAGATATGCAATTGACACCACTCTTATGGCAGAAAACAATGAGGAACTAAAGACCTCTTGAAAGTGAAAGAGGAGGGAGTGAAAAAGCTGGCTTAAAACTCAAAATTCAGAATAAGAATATCATGGCATCCGGTCCCATAACTTCACAGCAAATAGATGGGTAAACAATGGAAACAGTGACAGACTATTTTCTTGGGTTTCAAAATCACTGGGGATGGTTACTGCAGCCATGAAATCAAAAGACACTTGCTCTTTGGAAGAAAAGCAATGACCAACCTAGACATCATGTTAAAAAGCAGAGACATTACTTTGCTGACAAAGGTTTTCCTAGCCAAAGCTACGGTTTTGTCAGTAATCATGTATGAATATAAGATTTAGGCCATTAAGAAAGCTGAATGCCAAACAATTGATGTTTTTGAACTGTGGTGCTGGTGAAGATTGCTGAGAGTCCATTGGACTGCAAGGAGACCAACCAGTCAATCCTAAAGGAGATCAGTCCTGAATATTCAATAGAAGGTTTGATATTGAAGCTGAAACTCCAATACTTTGGCCACCTGATGGGAAGAACTGACTCATTGAAAAAGACCCTGATGCTGGCAAAGATTGAAGGCAGGAGAAGGGGATGACAGAGGAGGAGATGGTTGGATGACATCACTTATTTGATGAACATGTGTTTGAGCAAGCTCCAGGAGTTGGTGATGGATAGGGAAGCCTGGTTTGTTATAGTCTATGGATTGCAAAGCGTCAGATACTACTGAATTACTGAACTTACTGATTTATATAAAATGATTTGTATAAAATTTACTTAAAATATGATATTTTTTCTCTCCTTTTCTAAGGAAATAGTTCAAATATAAATTCCTCCACAAAAATGTAGCCTATTACAACACTGTGAAGATGTGTTGTAATTTTAGAAGAAACCACACTTACTTAGTGACTTCTAGCAGAAAGTTGTTTTCATTCATTTTTCCAATTTATTTCATTATTTTCATGAGAAGGTAAAATGTACAAAAAATAATTAGGATGGTTGAATATTTTCACCTCAATCCAAGAGGTTTAGGGAAAACATTATTGCTGAGTAGTTTATTGAGGTCACAAAAGGGACTGATCTAGGAAAAATTAAAAACTGAACTTCTCTAAAATTAAGTTTCAGTTGATGAAAAATTCCCATTAAGAAAAGGAGGATACAAGCCTCAAAAAGGAACTAAAAACCTTTTGCGTTATTTTGTTTGATAAAATACCCATGTTTTGAATATACATCCACAATATAAAAGACTCTTACTAATACAAAATAAAAAATACAACAAATATGAGCATAAACTTGAACTGAAATACCACAAAATGAGACATAAAAATGACTGATAAAACACATACAGTGCTCAACACCCTTGGCCATCAGGATAATGCTAATTGAAGTCACAAATAGTTATAATTTTTCACTCACTAGAATGCATAGATTGAAAAAGTCTAAAAGTGCTGTTGAAGTTATGAAGCAACTGGAACTACATACTGCTGGTGAGAGTGGTAAGTGGTACAAACACTTTGGAGAACTGGCATTTATAATGGTATAACAAAATAGCATATTATTATTGCATAAAAATATAATTTATGTCTGTACATGGCTCATAAAATACATATATACATATTCATATGTACATAAACATGTATCTTATGAACCAGAGGTGTATATACATCTGTTAAGCCTGAATTTCCACTTTTACACATTTACCCAAAAAGCAGTGAAAATATATGTTTTTATAAACACTGATAAAAGGATTTTTCAGTCTAATTCAGTCACTCAGTCGTTTCTGACTCTTTGCGGCCCCATGGACAGCAGCACGCTAGGCTTCCTTGTCCATCACCAACTCCCGAGCTTGCTCAAACTCATGTTCATAGAGTCAGTGATGCCATCCAACCATCTCATCCCAGTAGTCCCCTCCTCCTCCTGCTTTCAGTCTTCCCCAACATCAGGGTCTTTTACAATGAATCAGCTCTCTACATCAGGTGGACAAAGTATTGGAGTTGCAGCTTCAGTATCAGTCCTTCCAATGAATATTCAGGACTGATTTCCTTTAGGATTGACAGATTTGGTCTTCTTGGGGTCCAAGGGACTCTCAAGAGTCTTCTCTAACACCACAGTTCAAAAGCATCAATTCTTCAGTGCTCAGCTTTCTTTATGGTCCAACTGTCACATCCATGCTAATACTAAAAGGAGTTTTAGACCATGGAGAGCGCCAGGCTGCGACGGCGCAGGAGTGGCCGAGAGGAGCTACCCCACTCCAGAGGTCAGGGGCTGCGGCAGAGAGGAGCAACCCCACGTCCAAGGAGTGGCGGCTGCGTGGGTGCAGGAGGACCAAGAGGAGCTACTCCATGTTCAAGGTCAGGAGGGGCGGCCATGAGGAGATACCCCTCGTCCAAGGTAAGGAGCAGCAGCTGCACTTTGCTGGAGCAGCCGTGAAGAGATACCCCTCGTCCAAGGTAAGAGAAACCCAAGTAAGACGGTAGGTATTGAGAGAGGACATCAGAGGGCAGACACACTGCAACCACAATCACAGAAAACTAGCCAATCTGATCACACAGACCACAGTCTTGTCTAACTCAATGAAACTAAGCCATGCCATGTGGGGCCACCCAAGACTGACGGGTCATGGTGGAGAGGTCTAGCAGAATGTGGTCCACTGGAGAAGGGAATGGCAAACCGCTTCAGTTTTCTTGCCTTGAGAACCTCATGAACAGTATGAAAAGGCAAAATCATGGGAAACTGAAAGATGAACTCCCCAGAAGAGTAGGTGTCCAATATGCTACTGGAGATCAGTGGAGAAATAACTCCAGAAAGAATGGAGGGATGGAGCCAAAGCAAAAACACCACCCAGGTGTGGGTGTGACTGATGACAGAAGCAAGGTCTGATGCTGTAAAGAGCTATATTGCATAGGAACCTGGAATGTTCGGTCCATGAATCAAGGTAAACTGGAAGTGGTCAAACAGGAAATGGCAAGAGTGAACACCAACATTCTAGGAATCAGCTAGCTAAAATGGACAGGAATGGGTGAGTTTAACTCAGATGACCCTTATATCTACTACTGTGGACAGGAATCCCTCAGAAGAAATGGAGTAGCTATCATGGTCAACAAAAGAGTTTGAAATGCAGTACTGGAATGCAATCTCAAAAACGACAGAATGATCTCTGTTAGTTTCCAAGGCAAAGCATTCAATATCACCATAACCCAAGCCTATGCCCCAACCAGTAATGCTGAAGAAGCTGAAGTCGAACGGTTCTATGAAGACCTACAAGACCTTTTAGAACTAATACCCAAAAAAGATATCCTTTTCATTATAGGGGACTGGAATGCAAAAGTAGGAAGTCAAGAAACACCTGGAGTAGTAGGAAAACCTGGCCTTGGAGTACGGAATGAAGCAGGGCGAAGGCTAATAGAGTTTTGCCAAGAGAACACACTAGTCATAGCAAACACACTCTTCCAACAACACAAGAGAAGACTCTACACATGGACATCAACAGATGGTCTATACCGAAATCAGATTGATTATATTCTTTGCAGCCAAAGATGGAGAAGCTCTATACAGTAAGCAAAAAGAAGACTGGGACGTGACTGTGGCTCAGATCATGAACTCCTTATTGCAAAATTAAGACTGAAATTGAAGAAAGTAGGGAAAACCACTAGACCATTCAGGTATGACCTAAATCAAATCCCTTATGACTATACAGTGGAAGTGAGAAATAGATTTAAGGGACTAGATCTGATAGACAGAGTGCCTGATGAACTATGGATGGAGGTTCTTGATATTGTACAGGGATCAAGACCATCCCGATGGAAAAGAAATGCAAAAAGGCAAAATGGTTGTCTGAGGAGGCCTTACAAATAGCTGTGAAAAGAAGAAAAGCAAAAAGCAAGGGAGAAAAGGAAAGATATTCCCATTTGAATGCAGAGTTCCAAAGAAGAGCAAGGAGAGATAAGAAGGCCTTCCTTGGGGATCAATGTGAAGAAATAGAGGAAAACAACAGAATGGGAAAGACTAGAGATCTCTTCGAGAAAATTAGAGATACCAGGGGAACATTTCATGCAAAGATGGGTTTGATAAAGGACAGAAATGGTATGGACCTAACAGAAGCAGAAGATAATAGGAAGAGGTGGCAAGAATACACAGAAAAACTGTACAAAATAGACCTTCACAACCCAGATAATCACGATGGTGTGATCACTCACCTAGAGCCAGACATCCTGGAATGTGAAGTCAAGTGGGCCTTAGGAAACATCACTACGAACAAAGCTAGTGGAGGTGATGGAATTCCTGTTGAGCTATTTCAAATCCTGGAAGATGATGCTGTAAAAGTGCTGCACTCAATATGCCAGCAAATTTGGAAAACTCAGCAGTGGCCACAGGACTGAAAAAGGTCAGTTTTCATTCCAATCCCAAAGAAAGGCAATGCCAAAGAATGCTCAAACTCCCGCACAATTGCGTTCATCTCAAAGAAAGGCAATGCCAAAGAATGCTCAATCTCCCGCACAATTGTGTTCATCTCACACGCTAGTAAAGTAATGCTCAAAATTCTCCAAGCCAGGCTTCAGCAATATGTGAACTGTGAACTTCCAGATGTTCAAGCTGGTTTTAGAGAAGGCAGAGGAACCAGAGATCAAATTGCCAACATTTGCTGGATTATCAAAAAAGCAAGCGAGTTCCAGGAAAACATATATTTCTTCTTTATTGATTATGCCAAAGCCTTTGACTGTGTGGATCACAATAAACTGTGGAAAATTCTGGAGGACATGGGTATACCGGACCACCTGAGCTGCCTCTTGAGAAACCTATGTGCAGGTCAGGGAGCAACAGTTAGAACTGGACATGGAACAACACACTGGTTCCAAATAGGAAAAGTAGTATGTCAAGGCTGTATATTGTCACCCTGCTTATTTAACTTATATGCAGAGTACATCATGAGAAATGCTGGGCTGGAAGAAACACATGCTGGAATCTAGATTTCCGGGAGAAATATCAATAACCTCAGATATGCAGATGACACCACTCTTATGGCAGAAAATGAAGAGGAACTAAAGAGCCTCTTGATGAAAGTGAAAGAGGAGAATGAAAAAGTTGGCTTAAAGCTCAACATTCAGAAAACTAAGATCATGGCATCTGGTCCCATCATTTCATGGAAAATAGATGGAGAAACAGTGGAAACAGTGTCACGCTTTATTTTTTGGGGCTCCAAAGTCACTGCAGATGGTGATCACAGACATGAAATTAAAAGATGCTTACTCCTTGGAAGGAAAGTTATGACCAACCTAGATAGCATATTAAAAAGCTGAGACTTTACTTTGCCAACAAAGGTCCATCTAGTCAAGGCTATGGTTTTTCCAGTGGTCATGTATGGATGTGAGAGTTGGACTGTGAAGAAAGCTGAGCGCTGAAAAATTGATGCTTTTGATGTTGGAGAAGACTCTTGAGAGTCCCTTGGACTGCAAGGAGATCCAATCAGTCCATCCTGGAGGAGATCAGTCCTGGGTGTTCATTGGAAGGACTGATGATGAAGCTGAAACTCCAGTACTTTGGCCACCTCATGGGAAAAGTTGACTCATTGGAAAAGACCCTGATGCTGGGAGGGATTGGGGGCAGGAGGAGAAGGGGACGACAGAGGATGAGACAGCTGGATGGCATCACTGATTCGATGGACATGATTTTGAGTAAACTCCAGGAGCTGGTGATGGACAGGGAGGCCTGGCGTGCTGTGGGGTCACAAGACTTGGACATGACTGAGCAACTGAACTGAACTGAACTGAGCTATTCATAATAGTCAAATACATGAAACAACACTAATGCTCATTACCAGAGAAATCGACAAATTGAATAATGACTTGTGATATTCTCAAAGAATGATTTACTTTCTGACCATTAAAAAAGAAAACACTACTGGTACTCAAAATAACATGGACAGTTTTTTTTTTTTTTTTTAATAAAAAAAACAGTCTAAGAAATCAGACACAAAAGAATAAATATTATTTACAGTAGACCTTTGAACACCATGGGTTTAAACTGCATAGGTCTACTTGTACATAGATTTTTGTTCCCAACCAATATGCACTCCTGAACTACAGTATCCACAGCTGGTTGAACTCACAGAAGCAGAAGAGGGGATGGTAGATATGCAGGGCTGACTCTAAAGTTATATGCAGATTTTCCACCTCCTGGGATTTTGCCACCCCTTCCTCCCCCAGTATGTTCAAGGGTCAAATGTGTGAGCTTTATGGAACTCAAGTAATAGATAGACTTTGGTGATAGAAATAAGATGAGTAGCTGCAAGGAATAAAGTGTGAATGGGTAGGATAGAGGAGACAAAAAGTAATTTTGGAGCATGATAAAAATTTTCTATATCTTGCTGAATATGATAGCTACAAGGTTGTATAAAATGCTCAATACATGTAAAACTGACTGACTAAGTACAATGCAATTTATTAATATGTTAACTTTACTTCTGTAGAAATATGAATCTAAAATACAGTGGCAGCAGTAATAATGATTCATATTTCTCACAGCACAAGGAATAATAATATTACATACTTTATTTAGGAAACCAGATGAAAAGAGATGATATTTAATAACATATGATGTTTCATTGAATCTTTTAAAATATCTATTTGAAATTAAAAAGTAATATATAATCATAGTAAAAAAGTTGTTTTAGAAGTATAGAGAAAAAAAGAAAAGAAGTATAGAGAAGTAAACAGCGAAATAAATTAACACCCCTCCTTCATCTTCATTGTTTACTACTAATGCTAAATATATAATGGTAAAGCTTTTTTTTTTTTTTCCCCCAGAAAAGGAAAGTATGTCAAAATTAGTTTCTGAGTACTTGTATGTCTGAAAATTTTTATTCTATTGCCATATTGAAGTCTAAATTTAAAACTATTTTCCATGTGCATAAGAAGACACTAATTCATTGTTTTCTAGAATATACATTATTGCTGGTTAAAAGTAAGATGACAGTCTGTCTCCCATCCATTTCAAAGCCGCCAAACTACTCTTCTCTCTCCCATTTTTTTGGATAATACTTGCTCCTTTCAATCAAAAATTAACGTGCAGCAAGATTGATTAGGTTTGTTTTCTCTTTTTCATTTGTATCTCCTGAATTGTTTCAAAGAATATTCCAAGTGTTCATGTCGGGGGAAATATACTTAGTTCTTCATTTTACCTGATCCATTCTCTCTGTCATTTTTATGAGATGGAGTTAGCAATTAATGAGTTTTTTCTCTTTCCATTTTATGTGTATTTCTTAATAATAAAAATAGCTGTAAAATAACTTATTATGCATTTACCAAAAATGAGGCATCTTAAATTCTTTGGATGAATTATTTCATTTAAACCAACCAGCTATCTTATGAGGTTAATATTTTATTTAAACCAGTTTTAGAATATTAGAAAGCAGAGTATTTATAAACATACACAATATTGTAAATCAATTATCCTCCAATAAAAATAAATTTTAGAAAAAAAAAATATCCAAGATTACACACTCAAAAAATTATAGCACCTTGAAAAGATTAGATGAACTGTACACTCATTACTCTTTTCCTTTTTTATATATGTAAATTCCCCTAAAATTTATTTTTTAATTATCTAATTTGATCTTCACTAATTTCTACATTAATCAGCATTTCCACTGAAATATTTTGCTTTATTTTTCTTTTTTGAGATATAATTTATACAGATTAAGATGCACAAATGTTAAGTGTACATTTGGTAGCATATGATGAGTGTGTATATCCATGAAGCCAACACCCATTTTAAGATATAGAATATTTCTATCACTGCAAACATTTCTATCACCCTCCTTCCCATTAGTCACTACCACCACCACTACAACCTACCAAAGGCAGCGACAGTTCTAATTTCTCTCATTATAGATCACTCTTTCCAAGTCTTATCTTTTTTTTCAGTTTTAATCTTTATATAAATAAGGTCATATGCTCCACACTTTTTTTTATCTAGTTTCTTTCAATTAGCTTCATTCTGTGAGATTTTTTTCTCCATGTTTTATTCATCAGTGATTCATTTCTTTTTATTATTGTGTAGTATTTGTTGGTATGAGTATAAAACCATTTTTAATATACTCACCTGTTGAGAGAACTCTTTTTATGGCCATAATGAATAATATTGCTAGGGGACTCTTGATCAATTCTTTCTGTGCACAGCTGCCTTCATTTCTCTTTATCTCTCTAAACTTGAAGCAAAATTTCTGGGTCGTGTTAAACAAACATTCAATAGTATATAAAATTGTTCCTATAAACTGCAGGAAACTGCCAAATTTTCAAATTCTTCTTTTTTAAGTGAGTGGATCCTTTATGTTTGCCCAGCAGATCAGTGCAAGAGATATCAATTGACTTGGTTAACAAACTTAACCCCAGAATCATTCTAGCAAATGTTTAGCAATTGCCTTTTGGGACTGATTCATTAATTACTTCCATTGTAGCCAGTCTTAAGCTATCAACATAATATCAACAAACTCTCAAAATTCCTGGAAATTTCACTATCAGTTCTCCCAGTAGAAGTCACCTTCAGTACCTCATTGGTACTATAGCATTATTTTTGACAACAGGAAAAAAAAAAAAAGCAAATCAATTCATGAACTATCTGGCCTAACCCCTCCCCAAATCTCTCTGTGGGAAAGGAATAGATAAATAATAATGCTTATTGAATGCAAACTATATGTCAAATAACGTTTACTACTTTAGTGTAATATCTCTAAATTATTTAATACCTACAACAAGATAATGATGAAAGTACATTTTTGTGGATGAAGAAACTGAAGTACAAAGAAATGAAATGCTTTCCCAAAGTTCCACATGAGGTAAGTCATGGGGAAAGTATTTCAACCCAAACAATCTAGTGCCAAATGTCATATGATGAACTTTACATTTTTACATAGCTTCCACTCTTCTAACAATAACACAAGAGTTTGTTTTACCATTGAAATGTTAGTTTTTCACGATTTAAAACCTTGATTAACTGGAAGAATAGATACTTGACAGCATAAATTGTTCAATTATGTATTATACAGACTTTATAGAATCCACCTGCTATAATTGTATACAAAGATAACTTTAAAATATAGAATCAAACAGTCATTAGCAAAGAATGACTTTGTATTGGTTTCAAAAGCAATTTAAATTAAATTACCATTATTTCTCAGTTTAAAAAAAATTAAATTACCATTATTTTAAGTCAGTTCTAAAAATGTTTTGGAAAACTGGTTAAAAGATATATTTGCTAATTCATAATATGTCCACGTATATCACTGAGGCTACTTTGAATTTTCCCTATATATACTTTACTGTATAACAAAAATTATGTTCCAAATTCTCCAAAGTCCAGCTCATGGACAAAACAGAAATGTCAACTTTGCAGTAACTGCTGATTACTAAATAGGAAAGCCCCAAGTAATTTTTGTGGGTTCCAGATAAAGGCAGCAGGGGAGCAGATAGACTTGTCAAAAGACTGTTGGACCCTAAGGTGCTCATAATGAGATACCTTTATGACCTTCATAATTTTGAGTCTCAAGTTTCCAGGGCAGGCTGGGCTTCAGTGAGAGGGAGAAATGAAGATAAGTAAAGGTTAATAAAGGAGGTGGAGATGGCACCTGTGGTCCAAAGAGGGATACACAGAGCTAGAAGCTGTGAAACAATGTGATTTAAGTTGATGTTCTGGCTTCCCAGTGGCATTAGTGGTAAAGAACTTGACTGCCAATAAAGGAGACTTAAGAGATGTGGATTAAATCCCTGGGTCAGGAAGATCCTCTTGAAGTGGGCATGCAAGCCACTCCAGTATTCTTGCCTGGAGAATCTTATGGACAGGCTGAGGATAATGTGGCAATAAAAAATGGTATCTGGCCACATCAGTCAAGCAGCAAAAGAAGATGGTTCAGGAGCATGCAGGTCATTCTGGCTTGCAAGATTAGAATTTACATCTTCCAGAAGTGGAGAAACCTTAAGGTCATCTATAAGAAACACTCCAGTCCCTATTTCTTCTGGGTCAATGAGGGTCCAGACAATGAACTCGTCATGTGTTGCTGAAACTTGGCTTCAATACACTGACACCAAATTGAACCTAAGACACAGAGGTTTGGTTAAGCAGGAAAGAATAGTTCAACCGCTTGCCAGGAAAGGGGGCCACTGTGGGCTAATGCTCTCAAGGCTGTGTGTCCCATCCTGAACAATATAGTGAAAACTCATAAAATGGTTCAAGTAGCAGGGCACAACTAGCTCATGAACATTCTTCTAATTAGCTGAAGTGATGCAGAGTCAGTTGGAACCTACTAGTTCCAACCAGTCTAGCTAGGGTCTATGTTCTTGAGGTTAGCAGTTTTCATCTGTCGGGAGTCTGCTTCCTGTAAAAACAACTTAGGAATGTGTGTCAGGTTTTTATCTATATCTCTCAGGGAACTTCTATGTGACAGATTTATAGTCTAAGCTGATACTAGTTCCCCAGCCCAAAATAAAGAGCCTCTTAATGAAGGTGAAAGAGGAGAATTAAAAAGCTGGCTTAAAATTCAGCATTCAAAAAACTAAAATCATGGCAACTTGTCCCATCACTTCATGGCAAATAGATGGTGAAACAATGGAAACACTGACAGACTTTATTTTCTTGGGCTCCAGAATCACTGCAGATGGTGACTGCAGCCACAAAATTAAGACTCTTCCTCCTTGGAAGAAAAGCTATGACAACCTAGACAACATATTAAAAAGCAGAGACATCACTTTACCAACATGTCCGTCTAGTCAAAGCTAAGGTTTTTCCAGTAGTCATGTATGGATGTGAGAGTTGGACCATAAAGAAGGCTGAACACTCACTGAAGAATTGATGCTTTCAAATTGTGGTGTTGAAGAAGACTCTTGAGAGTCCACTGGACAGAAAGGAGATAAAGCCAGTCAATCCTAGAGGAAATCAACCTAGAATATTCATTGGAAAACTGATGCTGAAGCTGCAATATTTTGGCTACCTGATGGAAAGAACCAAATCACTGGAAAAACTCTGATGCTGGGAAATATTGAGAACAGGAGGAGAAGGGGGCAACAGAGGATGACATGGTTGGATGGCATCAATTGACTCAATGGACATGAGTTTCAGCAAACTCCAGGAGAAGTTTGTGCAAACTTCAGAAGGTGGTGAAGGATAGGGAAGCCTGGTGTGCTGCAGTTCACGAGGTCACAAATAGTTGGACATGACTGAACAACAGCCCCAGTCCAACAGGTATTCTTTGTTTCTACATCTTCACATATCACCGTTATTAACTCTGAAGTCAGCCTTTTACTTCAAAAGACAAGGACAAAGGAGCTTGTACATGTCTTCAACTCTGGAACTGATTGACCAGTAAGTAGAGCTCTTGGACAAATACTTGAAGTTGGACATTATCTTCAGTTTTGAGAAGGCCTACTTCATCATGGATGGATTTTGTTTAATATATTTATTTTTGATTGTGCTAGTTCTTTCTTGCTGCATGGACTTTTCTCTAGTTGTTGTGAGTGGAGGCTACTCTCTGGCTGTCGTATACAGTCTTCTCATTGCAGTGGCTTCTCTTATTGTGGAACAAAGGCTCTAGGGCTCTCAGGCTTCAGTAGTTGTGGTGCATGTGCTCAATGGTTGTGGCTTCCAGGCTCTAGAGCACAGGCTCAATGGTTTTGGTGCACAGGCTTAGTTGCTCCCACCACATGTGGGATCTACTCAGATCATGGATCAAATCCATATCTCCTACATTGGCAGGAAGACTCTTCTTCAGTGAGCCACCAGGGAAGCCTTTGTATGCAGTTTCACTGAGAAGTGATGTCCAGGACAGCTCCAAGCTGAAGACTATGGGGGAGGCTGACCAGCTGGCAGGAGGAGGATGAGTGGCCCAAAGCACATTGGAGGAAATGGGTTTGAAAGAACCCATGCCTAGCTAGGTGAAAATGTGGGGAGTGATGGAGAGGCAGAGTATGAGTGACTGCTTCTCATAAGTCTTTTTCAAGGCCCTTTTCATGGTGGTACCCATTCACATCCTCTCTGCTGCTTCATCTTCTTTTGGAGTGAGCTGCGGGTTTTGGATCTTCAAACAATGCCTTTATCCCTTCACCACCCACTTCCTTTTTATCATTTTCTTGTCTTAAATTTTTAGGAGCTAGGAGTTAGAAAAATGTGACCACAATAGAAGTGCTATTTGACTTCTATATCCCGCCTTTGAAGGACTAATATTACCTCAAACTTTCTCTCTTTTCTTATAACTGTAAATGCATATCAGGTTTAGGAAAAGATTTCAGGGTTCTTCTCCAATCACTGCAACATAACCTATCTCCACCTCTCCCAACAGACTCTCAGGGCAGTTCTCTCCCTGAGAGGAGGGCTTCTGTGCCTAAGAAGTCCTTCCTCATCTGCCCCTCCCCTTCCTTCTTGTCTTCAAACGGGCCTTGGTCTTGTGCCTTGAGAAAAACAATGTAATTTTTTTTCTAAACTTGCCACTTTGAAAGAAAGAAGGTGTGGGGGAAGGGTGAATCTTATGGGGTGCTGGGCCCAGTCTCTCCTTCATTCCATGTTTAAGAGGTGGTGTGGGGAAATGTCTGACTTTATTTCCTTTTCTATGATGCAAAGGGAAAAGGATAAAGAAGTTTTCAAGTAATGGAGTCAAGTGGGAAAGTCATTAAGATCTTTTTGATTTCCCTGTAATACTCTAAATCTCAAAATATCATCTGCTATAGTTCTGTGAAAAAAAAACGTTATTGTTATTTAGACAGGAATTGTGTTGACTCTAAAGATTATTTAGGTTAACACAGTCATTTTAACAATATTCATTCTTCCAATCCATGAATAGGGTATGTCTTATCATTTGTTTTCGTTGCCTTCAATTACTTTTATCAATGTCTTATAATTTTCTGAGTACAGGTATTTTATGTCCTTAGGTTTATTGCTGAGTATTTTATTCTTTTGAAGCAATTGCAAATGGGATTTGTCTTTATTTACTCTTTATCATTGTTTGTTGTTAGTATGTAGAAATGCAGTAGATTTCTCTTTGCTAATTTTATATCCAGGAACTTTACTGAATTTATTTCTTAGCTTTAACGGTATTTTTGGTGACATCTTTAGATTTTCTCTGTAATTAGTTTATCTGTAAATTTCTCTGTAAATTAGTTTCATTTAATCTGAAACAGTGACAGTTTTACTTCTTTTACAATTTGGATTATTTTTACTCCTGTTTCTTGACTGATTGTCTTGGTGAGGGTTTCCGGTACTGTGTTAAATAAACGTAGTGTAGGTGGCATCCTTGTCTTGTTCCTAATCTCAGAGGAAATGCTTTCAGCTTTTCATCACTGAGTGTAATGTTGACTATATATGTTCTTTATTATGTTGAGGTATATTCTCTCTAAATCCACTTTGTTGAGATATTTTACCATAAATGGATGTTGAATTTTGCTAAAGCCATTTTTCTACATCTTTTGAGTTGATCATACGTTTTTTATCCTAAATTTGTTATGTAGTAATTGACTGACTTTTGGATACTGAAATATCTTTGCCTCCCTGAAATAATCCCACTTAATCATGCTGTATAAACTTTTTAATGTATTGTTGAATATGTCTGATTTGATATCAGATTATGCTGACCTTATAGGATGATTTTGGAATCATAATACATTCTGCAATTTTTTGAAGCAGTTTGAGAAAGATAGGTGTTAATTTTTCAAATGTTTGGTAGAATTCACCTGTGAAGCTGTCTGATTCTGAGCCTTTGTTTGTTGGGAGTTCTTTTATTACCAATTGAATTTCACTTTCAGTAATTGGCCTACACAATTTTACATTTCTTCATGATTCATTTTTGGGAGAATGTACACATCAGTGAATTTCTTAAGTGGTCTATTTACTGGCATATAATTGTTTGCAATAATTTTTTATGATGCTTTGTGGTGATGTAGTATGTGTTGTAACTTGTCCTCTTTCATTTCTGATATTATTTGGGCCCTCTCTTTTTTTTTTTTTCTTGATGAGGATTGCTAAAAGCTTATCAGTTTTATTTGCTCTTTTAAAGGTGCAGCTCTTATTGTATTGATATTTTCTATTGACTTTAAGTCCCTTTTTTCATTATTTTTGTTAATACTTATGGTTACTTTTCTTCTAATAGCTTTGGATTGTGTTTATTTTTCCTTCTCTAGTTAATTGAGGGATAAATTTTGATTGTTTTAAACTTTTCTCATTTTTTAAAGAAGGCTTGTGTTGCTATTAACCCCCCTTGTTGTTGTTGTTGTTGTTGTTTTGCTGTGCCTCAGTTTTGATCATTTCATTTTCATTTTTACTTGTCCACAAGGTGTCTTTTTTATTTCACCTTTGATTTATTCAGTGATCTATTGGTTGTTTAGTAGCATATAATTTAACCTCCAAGTGTTTATTTTTTGCAGTTTCTTTTTTTGTTATCATTGGTTTGTAGTCTCATAGCATTATGATTAGAAATGATGCTTGGTATGATTTCAATTTTAAATTTCTCATACTACTTCTTTATTTTATTTTTGCTAGCTTTTAGTAGAATTCTATAACTCATGCCCGATGGCTCATCTTCTCCAGTGCTTCTCTCATAACGTTCTCAGTCTCCTAGTACCTTCTTCTGCGTGCACATGCATGCCAAGTCACTTCAGTTGTGTTTGACTCTTTGAGAGCCTATGGGCTATAGCCTGGCAGGCTCTTCTGTCTATGGGATTCTTCGAGCGAGAATACTAAAGTGGGTTTCCATGCCATCCTCCAGGGGATCTTTCTGACCCAAGGATTCAACCCACATCTCCTGCAGCTCCTGCTTTGCAGGCAGATTTTTTTTTTTTTTTTTATCACTAAGCCACCATGGAAATTGTGGCATAAAACTCATTGGTGTGCATCTGCTTGTGCTTTTGTCTCGTCTTATCCAGTACATACTGTGACCAACACTGATCCCTTGTCTTCTCTTCTTACCATTATAATCACAAGTAATAGTATAAATAGGCAAAATATGCTAAGACATTACCAAGTGTCAGAAATCATTCTACCCTTTTTATATATATTTATACCTCATTACAACTCTATGTCAGGTACTATAAATGTGGCAATTTAACAGCTCAGGAAATGAAAACACAAAATGTTGAAATTATTTTCTCATGGTCACAGAAACCAAGATAAAAACACCTGCTTCAGATCCTGGCCTCTTAATCACTATAAAGCCTGGCTGCTCATAACTGCTCCAAATAAATGGTCTTCCAACATTGCAAATATAATTGAGAGGATAATCTATATCTTTGAAATCACACTTTAGTTGCAAAGCATTATTTTGTTTCAAGTTAAGTTAGATTCATAATAAATTGTATATAAAAGAAAAGTCAAATAGGAATTTGAAGAATCATATAATCAATATAGTTAATGAAGACAACTAAATTGTATGGTTTTTATACTTCAGAATATATACCTTTTTATACCTCAGAATACTGAATAGTGATAGGAAAATGAGAGAGTTAAATCTTAGGCAGGTTGACAGGCAGCCCAAGGCCCCTTGTGGAGGTAAACATTCCTTTATACTTTTTTTTTCCCCCTTAGTCAGGGTAAGACATGTTTTTTTTTACACCCTGTACAGATATTGCAACAATGTATCTCACTTGAGATCTGGCCTTTCATTAAGTCAGGAGCTAATGATTACACACATCTTACTTATGAATATGCTTTTCTTAGGCTCTATGTTAATGATTATAATTGTAACAAATCTTGCCTAGGAACCTGTTTCTCAGCAACAGAATATCTTGCCCAGAGACTTGTTGCCTGGAACACTTTCCTTCTGGTTAATCTTGTACTAAAGTTATCTCAGCATGTATGCCTTGGGAAAGGGTTTGGTGGAACATTTACAAACTGAGGTATTATTTTCATCTTTTCTAGCAGCCAGTTGAAAATTATATAATGCCCTATTTAAACTAGTGAGGTGGGTACTCTTTCTATCTCCTTCTGATGTCTATATCAGAAGCTTTCTCTATTCTTTAATAAAATCTCTGTTGCACAAAGCTCTAAGTGACTGAGACTGTGTCTTTGGTACTGGAGTGGAGTGAAATCTTCTCCTTCAGAGGCCACAAACCTGACACCGACCACCATAAGCTATCAAAAATGTACTAGACTATAACAATAAAGTAGGAAATTAATAGCATTTATTCAAGATGGGTTGAATGGGAAAACATCATAAATATATTTAGCCTTCATTTCACACACTAGAAAGGTAATGCTCAAAATCCTTCAAGTTAGACTTCAGCAGTACATGAACAAAGAGCTTCCAGATGAATAAGCTTGATTTAGAAAAGGCAGAAGAAGCAAAGAACAAATTGCTAGCCTCCACTGGGTCATAGAAAAAGCAAGAGAATTCCAGAAAAACCATCTATTTCTGCTTCATTGACTACAGTAAAGCCTTTGACTGTGTGGATCACAACAAAATTGTGGAAAATTCTTGGAGATAGGAATACCTGACCATCATGCCTGCTTCCTGAGAAACCTGTATGCAGGCCAAAAAGCAACAGTTAGAACCAGTCATGGAACAACAGACTGGTTCCAAATTGGGAAAGGAGTACATCAAGTCTGTATATTGTCACCCTGCTTGTATACATCACACAAAATCGAGGTTGGATGAACCACGAGCTAAAATCAAGATTTCCAGGAGAAATATCAACAACCTCAGATACACAAATGATTCCACCCTAATAGTAGAAAGCAAAGAGGAACTAAAAATCCTCTTGATGAAGGTGAAAGAGGAGAGTGAAAAAGCTGGCTTAAAACTCAACATTCAAAAGACTAAGATCATGGTAAATGGTCTCATCACTTCATGGCAAATAGATGGGGGAAAATGGGAACAGTGATAGATTTTATTTTCTCAGGCTCCAAAATCACTGCAGATGATGACTGCAACCATGAAATTAAAAAACACTTGCTCCTTGCAAGATAAGGTATGACAAATCTAAACAGCATATAAAAAATAGAGACAGCATTTTGCTAACAGAGGTCCATATATTCAAAGGTATGGTTTTCCAGTAGTCGTGTACAGATATGAGAGTTGGACCATAAAAATGTCTGAGTGTTGAAGAATTGATCCTTTCAATTTGTGTTGCTGGAGAAGTCTCTGGAGAGTCTGCTAGGCAGCAAGGAGATCAAAGCAGTCAATCCTAAAGAAAATCAACCCTGGATATTTATTGAAAGGACTGATGCTGAAGCTCCAATACTTTGGCTACCTGATGTAAAGAGTCAACTCGTTGGAAAAGATTCTGATGCTGGAAAAGATTGAGAGCAGAATGAGAAGAGGGTGGCAGATGTTGAGATGGCTGGATGGCATCATCAACTCAATGGACAGGAGCCTGAGCAAACTCTGAGAGATAGTGAAGATAGGGGAGCCTGACATGCTTTAGCCCATGGTTTCACAGAGTCAGATACGAGTTAGTGACTGAACAACAGTATATAATGAACATACAAGAAAAGCAAAGGAAACAAAGCAATTCAAGTTGACTAAAACACGTGAATGGAGAAAAGGAAACTATGGAAACAAACTTCATACATAAGGAAAAGAATCTTGGCAAGTTGGAAACACTAAGGGTGTCAAGAGGAGTGATGGATATAGTTCTAGGAAAGTAGGGGATGTCAGGTTTGGAGATAAGTTTTGAAAAGTATTTTAATGACTCTTCTAAAGAGTGAGTCCAGTATTTTTCAGAAAGAAAAACCAAAGAGTTTTCAAGCAATCTTTACCCACTTAGTTTCAATGGCTAGTTCTCTGTAAAAGCTGTCTATACTTTAAAACAAAAGGCATGTAAATCTGTATTCTTGGGGGCTTCAAATGGGTCTTTTCTCTTTTTAAAAATTGAAGTATAGTAGATGTATTATGTTATGTTAATTTTAAATGTATAGCAAAGTGACTCAGTTATGCACACACACAGACACACACATATTATTTTTCAGATTATTTGCCCTTATAGGTTATTACAAGATATTCAATACATTTCCCTCTGCTATACAGTACAACCTTGATGATTATTTATTTTATATATAGTAGTGTATATCTGTTAATCCTGATCTTTTAATTTATTTTTTCTCCTTTGATAACCATAAATGTGTTTTCCATGTCCATGAATCTAATTATGTTTTGTAAATAAGTTCATCATTGGATCTTGACAAGGATAGATTTTGACTCTGGACAAATGCTTACAGCATGATAGAAGAACTAGAAGAGAAGATATTATACCAATTTGAATGACTAACTTACTTCTTCAAATCAAGGAACATATTTTACAGCCCCTAATTTCCAACAATGGACAGAGTAACAACCTCCTTGCAGTAATAGTTTTAATAGAAAATTAGAATGAACAATTAAAAAATTGTTGTCTAAAGTGGATAGATAAGACCATGAAGGGCTGGTTATGTGCCTTCATGAATGTTCTCATATTCACCATGAACATGGGTAGGATTAAGGGATGTCCACACTGGATAGATTTCTCTGTTTTCCTGGAAGATGTGAGGACAAGGGAGAGGAGAGGATGGCAGTGCCCTTTCTTCCACATATCACCTTCCCCACCCCCACTCCATACAGTGGTCATATGATCAGGGCTGCAATGGCCAAGGCTGGAAGCAGGGATTGCACTTAATCAAGAAACTGTTTTGAACTTTTATGTCACAATATCAAATGTCCTGATAGAGCAGGATATGCCTTCACTCCATCTACAAAATTGGGGCTGATGGTGAAGAATGACTGCTAGTGAAACTGAGTACCCATAAAACTGAATTTCTCTGCTAAGTTTATGATCAACACTATTCAAAGCTTTTCCATTTCTTGTCCCCTGTACTAACTGAACACACTAATGCACCAGAGTCAGATGACTAAAATTGCCATAGTTTGTAACATCATTAATGTACTAAAATTGCTGGTGTTGATGATATCATTAATGCACAGACTCAGGTTGTTTCTCCAGGGAAAGATGAGCTAACAGATCCCAAGTTCATGGGCCACCAGACAAGAGATTTGTAAAATGTAGACATCCTGACTTCAAAAGCTATGATTAAGAAATACTACAAGCAGCTATGTTCTGAGATGGACTGTATTTGGCCCATGGAATGTGTGTCTCTCTAAATAATCCACTTCAACCTAAATTCACCTAAGAAAAAAATCACATCACAATGATTAATTTAGCTTCTTTGTTCTTCACCTTTAAAAATATCCCCAACTCAAAGACCAAGTTGGAGGAGATCTTAAGTTGTCTTTCCTCCACTACTTTGCTTAGTGCCCTGAAACAAATCCTTACTTTACTTTGAATGCTCACTCTCAGAATTTGGCTTTTGGTGCCTAAAGACTGCAAGCCCATTTCTCTTCCAATAATTTAATCATTTGTCCTTGTGTAATGAAACCTCCATAAAATCCCCCCCAAAAAAGGTTTAAGGGCTTCTATGTTGGTGCATAAGTAGAGATTTGGGAAAGTAGCATTCTCAAAGGGGCATGAAAGTTTCCCATGAATGATATTTTATACGTAATTGCCATATTCATCTCTTCCATCTGGCTGTTGCTGAATTATCTCCCCTTACAATGGGCACATCTGATGTACAGCCATCCATCCATAGTGCAGGTAATGACTTGGACTAGTGATTGGCATCCTGAGATGGAGGGGGTCTTTGGGACCTCCAATCTGTAGGTAGTAGGTTAGATGTGCAGATAACCTGGGCTTGTGATTGACATCTGAAGTGGAGGGTGGTCTTTGGGATTGAGCCCTCTACCTATGAAATCTGATGCTATCTCCAGGTAGGTGTGAGGGACATATCCCACGTCCTCAGATAGGAATTAGAGGCAGTATATCCCAATTTCCCAATTTTCAGTGGTACACAATGTATATTATCGTATTTAGAGATCTAAGAAATTTTGAATTAGGTCAACCTATTTACTTCTGTTTACCTCATAGTTTCCTAATATTATTTGTTCCTGAAATATTCCCCCTCACCCTTCACATCATCAGTAACATCTCACAGAACTCTATTGACTATACTTTAGGATATTTAGAATATTCCTCCATATGATAGACATTCTTTATGGATTGCATGCCTCTCAAAGTTAATTATATCTTTCAAATGTTTGACTTCACAATCCAGAGTCTGGATTTGGAGAAGAGCTGGATGGCTCCAGTATCACTCTTCATTGCAGTGTCTGTAAGCAGCCTTTGACAGGAAATGTTCTTTACAGGAAAGAACTCTCTGAAGAGGCACTCTTATGTCTTGTCACTAACCTTCAACCAGGCATCTACATGTTCTACTCATCTCTATCATTGAAAAGTGTGCACCTTTCAAAACTTTTGATCATACAACACTTTGCCTGGCATTTTTTTTCTCATATATTGAAGATGTAGGAAGGAAGAATAAGTAATTACCTGTTGACCAGATCGCTTTCTTAGCTTCCCCTTCAGTAATCTCACAAACTATATGAACAAGATAGTGTATAAGACAAAGGTCCGTATAGTCAAAGCTATGTTTTTTCTACAATCATGTACAATGTGGGAGTTGGACAACGAAGGCTGAGCACCAAAGAATTGATGCTTTTGAATTGCAGTGCTGGAGAAGACTCTTGAGAGTCCCTTGGACAGCAAGGAGACCAAACTTGTCAATCTTAAAGGAAATCAAACCTCAATATTCATTGGAAGGACTGATGTGGAAACTAAAGCTCCAGTACTTCAATCACCTGATGTGAAGAGTCAGTTCACTGGAAAAGACACAGATGCTGGGGAAGAATGAGGGCAGGAGAAGGGGAGAACAGATTATGAGATGACTGAATAGCTTCACTGACTCAATGGACATGAGTTTGGGCAAACTCCAGGATATAGTGAAGGATAGAGAAGCCTGATGTACTGCAGTCCATGATGCTACAAAGAGTTGGACATGATTTAATCACTTTGCTTGAACAACAGCAAATAAATATTACAAGGAGTTGACAAGTCTGCACACAGGCCTACAGACAAAGGGCAATGGTGATGACTCTGACACCCTATCTCAATGATTAATTGAATTACTTCCCTGATTCCCTTAAAAAAATGTCCATGGCCAGGCAGAATCTTTGGGGGTAATTTTGCTAGAACTCTGAATGTGCAATGTCTCCACAGATTGCCAACAATCTGATAAAAGCACATTTCTTTTCTACCAACAGTTTTGAGTATTCATTTTATAAGGGGGAAGCAGCAGGACCTTGTTTAATAATATGTTCATGATGACTGCCCCATGACTGCTTTCACATAGTTGTGTTCACTAGTTTATTGGGCACTAAGTCTATTCAATAACGTCAAATATGCAGGTGACACCACACTTATGGCAGAAAGTGAAGAAGAACTAAAGAGCCTCTGGTGAAAGTGAAAGAGGAGAATGAAAAAGTTGGCTTAACATTCAGAAAACTTAGATCATGGTATCTGGTCTCATCACTTCATGGCAAATGGATGGTGATACAATGGAAACAGAGACAGACTTTATTTTGGGGGGCTCCAAAAACACTGCAGATGGTGACTGTAGCCATGAAATTGAGAGATGCTCACTCCTTGGAAGAAAAGTTATTACCAACCTAGACAGCATATTGAAAACCAGAGACATTACTTTGCCAACAAAAGTCTGTCTAGTCAAAGTTATGGATTTTCAAGTAGTCATGTATGGATGTGAGAGTTGGACTATAAAGAAACCTGAGCGCTTAAGAATTGATGCTTTTTTTCTCGAACTGTGGTGCTGGAGAAGACTCTTGAGAGTCCCTTGGACTGCAAGGAGATCCAACCAGTCCATCCTAAAAGAAGTCAGTCCTGAATATTCATTGGAAGGACTGATGCTGAAGCTGAATCTCCAATATTTTCGCCACCTGATTTGAAGAACTGACTCATTGGGAAAGACCCTGATGCTGGGAGGGTTGGGGGCAGGAGGAGAAGGGGACAACAGAGGATGAGACAGTTGGGTGGCATCACCAACTCAATGGACATGAGTTTGAGTAAGCTCCGGGAGTTGGTGTTGGACAGGGAAGCTTGGCATGCTGCAGTCCATTGGGTTGCAAAGAGTGGGACATGACTGAGGGACTGAACTGAACTAAACTTAACTCTATTCACGAGATTAGAGAAAGATATGGGTCATGAAGGTAATATTATATTCTTCAAATTTAGTAAAACATTTAGGTAACTACCTTCTCAACAAGAGGAAGAATAAGAATTCATAACTATTGTCTACTTTCATTCTTGTTTTGTAATCTCTGTCACATCAAAGGCAGAGCAAGCACATTTAAATAAGAGAGACAAGTACCATGGGTACTTTATACTGCTCTAGTTTCTAAATGAAAAACAAGTAACACATTTTTAGAACATATGAAAATTAAGGGATTAAGAGAATATCATTACAGGAAAAAAGTTATTTATGTAAAAATAAAATAACTGTCAGTTTTCAAAACTGCTTTTAAGTACTGTAAGCCAACATATATCAGATCCATGGAAAATGAACAAAGAATATGCAAAGAAAAATGTATATATAAAACAGAAAGACTTGAATTGTAAACAGTTTAGCCAAATATTTGCTCCAAATGGACTGCTGATTTGTGCATATTAGGCAAAGGATCCTTTTAAAATATGAGGGAGGTGTTGCACCTTTAAAAATTTAAATTACTGTGATTTAATTTTAATCTAGATTTCTAGATGAATAGTTTCTTAGCTCCTTATGCCAAAAACCTGTAAAATAAAGACCTTTAGTGTTCTGCAGCAGTAAAACAGCAGACTGGTTCAAAATTGGAAAGGAGTATGTCAAGGCTGTATATTGTCACCCTGCTTATTTAACATATATACAGAGTACATTATGCGAAATATTGGGCTGGATGAAGCACAAGCTAGAATCAAGGTTTCAGGAGAAATATCAATAACCTCAGATATGCAGATGACACCACCCTTATGACAGAAGTGAAGAGAAACTAAAGATCTTGATGAAAGTGAAAGAGGACACTGAAAAAGCTGGCTTAAAACTCAACATTCAAAAAAAGAAGACCATGGCATCTGGTCCCATCACTTCATGGCAAATAGATGGGGAAACAACAGAAACAGTGACAGACTATTTTCTTGGACTCTAGAAGCCTCTAAAAAAGAATCCTTCTTTGCTCCTTCCTTCTGATAATTGCCAGAAATCCCTGGTATCCTTTGTCTTTTAGTTCCATCACTTGAATCTCTGTCTGTATCATCCATGGCTTTTTTCCCTGTGTTCTCTTTGTATCTCTATATCCAAATCTCCCTTTCCTTTCTCTATGAAGATATGAGTTAATGAATTGAGGGTTCACCTTAAACCAGTAGGACCTCATCTTGATTAAATATGGAAAGGCCCAATTTCCAAAGATGGAAATTTCTGGTGGACGTGAATTTTTGGGGTGGCATAATGGTGACAATGGTTGAAAGGTTGATATGACACTCTTGACCTTCAGGGATCCCTGGATGGCCAACTATGATTTTCTTAAGGACAAGGTAGTTGAGCAACTGTTGAGTGTATTTCTTGACTCCTATAATAAAGAAATTTAAAGAATGGGGAAACAAAAGACTGATGAAAATTCAGTTCAATTCAGTTGCTCAATCATGTCCGACTCTTTGCGACCCCATGAATCGCAGCACACCAGGCCTCCCTGTCCATCACCAGCTCCTGGAGTTTACTCAAACTCATGTTCATTGAGTTGGTGATGCCATCCAGCCATCTCATCCTCTGTCATCCTCTTCTCCTCCTGCACCCAATACCTCCCAGCATCAAGGTCTTTTCCAGTGAGTCAACTCTTTGCATGAGGTGGCCAAAGTACTGGAGTTTCAGCTTCAGCATCAGTCCTTCCAATAAACACCCAGGACTGTTCTCCTTTAGCATGGACTGGCTGGATCTCCTTGCTGTCCAAGGGACTCTCAAGAGTCTTCTCCAACACCACTGTTCAAAAGCATCAATTCTTTGGTGCTCAGCTTTCTTCACAGTCCAAATCTCACATCCATACATGACTACTGGAAACATCATAGCTTTGACTAGATGGGCTGTATCAAAGTTATTCATTGGAAGGACTGATGCTGAAGCTGAAGCTCCAATGCCTTGGCCACCTGATGCAAAGAGCAGACTCATTAGAAAGATCCTGATGCTGGGAAAGATTGAGGGCAGGAGGAGTAGGAGACAACAGAGGGTGAGATGGTTGGATGGCATCACTGATTCAGTAGACATGAGTGAGCAAATTCTGGGGATAGTGAAGGGCAGGGAACCCTGGTAGACTGCAGTCCATGGGTTCACAAATAGTTGGACACAACTTAGTGACTGAATAACAGTCTCAAAGAAATTTATGGCCTTTCATCAGAGCAATTGTATACTGGAGAAAGAGAAATATATAAATTGTCCAAGGTTTGCTCAGTATACTGTGGGCTGTCATTGACTAGGGACCCTTATTTAGAGTGAAAGTTTTAAATTCCATATAATAAGTGAAGTATTACTCCAAGTCCATCTCACAGTGTGTAAAATGGGCCTTGATACTGTAGTCTACATCACTAGGAGGACAGCTAAACTTATGGAAATTTGGGATGGACACTTAAAGCCATATTTAAAGACTCATATGGTATCTGTCATTTGGGAAATGTTCTTTGAGATGAAAAGTGTACTAGAGCTCAACAACCAGTACAGGCTGATTCATCTCATTCCATAGAATAGATAGACTTGAGAATTCAAGGGGAAGTAGAAGGAACATTTTACAATCATTATCAGAGAATCATATATGGAACATTTCTATGTTCCATATATGGAAAGAAAAGACTTTCAGTAAATGTATGCTTTGCTTGCTTACATGTCTTGATCCCTGAAAGTCACTTTTCCTCAAGGGAAAAACAGTAGGCTGAAGCTGTATCTACTGCTTGGTCCCTTTGAGATTCTTATGCTAGGAAACCAAAGAGCTAGTATCTTATCAGAAGGAATCGATTGTTCTACTATATAAAGCATAGAGAAAAACAATGTCTAGAACTCATGAGATTGGTGTCCCCAGGCCTCATGATAACTGTAAATGAGCGATTTTATCAGTTATGGCCTGACATGGGCAGAAGCTTCAATCCCACGATGGTAGTAACTAAAACCAGAAAAACTACTGGGTGTGGATTAGTGGAGTCTAGGAAAGTCGCGGTGGATGTTTCTGCATTTGAAACAAGTTAAGCAGTGAGTATTTTGGACATCCTAGTGACCCTCTTATAAATGTTCTGCTTTGTTTTGTTTTAAGAAAATTGACAAGTCAAAAATTTGAATAATTGTAGGAGAGAGTGGTCCTGCCCCAATGGTTTGGGTGTAAAGAATCCATCTGCATTACAGGAGACAGAGGAGATATGGGTTTGATCCCAGGGTTGGGAAGATCCCCTGGGGGAGGAAATGGAGACCCACACCAGTATTCTTGCCTGAAAAATCCCATGGACATAAGAACCTTGTGGGCTATAGTCCAGAGTGTTGCAAAGAGCAGAACACAGCTGAGCATCCAAGCACACACACACAGAAGCAGAGAGTAAATTTAACTTGCTCTACAAGTAGACATGTATAATGCAGCTTGTGCATTTCATAAGGTAGGAAAATGTTGTCTTGTCATGTTACTGCTAAAGTGATATAAAGAGGAAAAACTCACTGTAATGTTGCCATTATCTAACTAGCATTTTGCAACATATGGAGATAAAGAAATTTATCTCAAATCTTTGAATATTTCTGAAAGTAGAAGACATGCTAGAAAAGCTCACAAACACATAATGAATAGAGTCTGCAGAATGGCATATTCTAGGAAAAGAAGGAACAGAAAAATACCCTCCCCAGTTCCCATAACTCTCAGAGTCTTCAAAAAAAAAAAAAAATGAAATTCTCTAAGAATAACAGCAGCAATGGACCATTTATGAAGTTAGCATTGACTTCCATCTCTTCAGAATACCATTTCGGGGGTAGTGATGAGTAACAAAGACAGCCAGAATAAATCAAACCTATACCCAGACCATTCCATCTTGATATGTGCCTAGTTTTTAAAATCTTTGCCAGGCCTTTTTTTTTTTTTTCCTTCCCCGCCCACATCAGAGGAGGTGAACCCAGAAGCAGAAGAGAGTAGATCAGAAATACCCACAAAAGACATAGCTCCAATGCACTCATCTCCACTGTAAAGGATGAAAGATTGAAAGAACTGATCCTGCCTCTTGTTTACACCACATTCCTGGGTCTGAAACAACCAATCAGTTGTTTGTTGCAAAAACCTGATATATGACTTAGATTGAATTTTAACTGGAGATTTTAACTACAGGGCTATTCCAGAGATGAATAACAGAAAGTGTATAGTAGGTGTCATATAATCTTATAATTAAGGAATTTACTAGTCATTATAAAAGAGAGATTATGTATTATCCACTTGGAATTAAGTGGAAAAAAATGAAGAAACAAAAAATAAAATATGTTTAAATTTACTCATATTTATAAGGGCAATGCCAAGGAATTTCCAAACTGCCACACAATTTCACTCATTTCACACGCTAGCAAGGCAATGCTCAAAATCCTTCAAGTTAGGCTCCAATAGTACATGAACTGAGAACTTCCAGATGTACAAGTTGGATTTAGAAAACACAGAAGTACCAAAGATCAAAATGCCAATATCCATTGGATCATAGAAAAAGCAAGGGAATGCCAGAAAAACATCTATTTCTGTTTCACTGACGACACTAAAGCCTTTGACTGTGTGAATTACAACAAAACTATGGCAAATGCTTAAAGAGTTGGGAATACCAGACTATCTTACCTGCCCCTGAGAAACCTGTATGGAGATCAAGAAGCAACCATTAGAACCAGACATGGAAAAATGGACTGGTTCAAAACTGGGAAATGAGTACATCAAGATATGTATATTGTCACCCTGCTTATTTAACTTACAAGCAGAGCACATTATATAAAATGCTTAGCTGGATGAAGCTCAAGCTGGAATCAAGATTTCCAGGAGAAATAGCAATAACCTCATTTATGCATATGGCATCACCCTAATGACAGAAAGTGAAAAGGAATTTAAAAAGCAAAGAACACTTGATGACAGTGAAAGGGGAGAGTGAAAAAGTTGGCTTAAAACTCAGCATTCAAAAAACTAAGGTCATGGCATTCAGTCCCATCATTTCATGACAAACAGATGGGGGAAAAGTGGAAACAGTGACAGACTTTATTTTCTTGGGCTCCAAAATCACTGCAGATGGTGACTGCAGCTATGAAATTAAAAGATGCTTGCTCCTTGGAAGGAAAGCTATGACAAACCAAGACAGCATATTAAAAAGCAGAGACATCATGTTGCTGACAAAGATCAGTTATAGTCAAAGCTAAGTTTTTTTCAGTATTCATTTATAGATGTGAGAGTTGGACCATAAAGAAAGCTGAGCACTGAAGAACTGATACTTTCAAACTGTAGTGATGGAGAAGACTCTTGAGAGTCCCATGGATAGCAAGGAGATCAAACCAGTCAATCCTGTAAGAAATCAGTCCTGAATATTCATTGGAACGACTGATGCTGAAGCTGAAGCTCCAATACTTTGGCCAACTGATGTGAAGAGTCCACTCATTTGAAAAGATCCTGATGCTAGTTAAATTGAGGACAGGAAGAGATGGGGGTAACAGAGGATGAGATGGTTGGATGGCATCATTGACTCAGTAGACATGAGTTTGAGCAAACTGTGGGAGATAATGGAGGACAAGGAAGCCTGTCATGCTACAGTTCATGGGGTCGCAAAGAATTGGAGACTACTGAGTGACTGAACAACAACAACAGAAACACACAATCTGCATTGTTCAATCAGCCAGTCATATACCTCAAAACCAAAAGGCCTTAAAACAGATATCAGAAGACTCTACATCTGTTATTTTTATGAGTAAAAATAGTGGTAAGTAAGGCATATTTACTCGACTAGTACAATGTAACCTGCATCACTTGTTAAAGGTTGTCATTGTTAGGATTCTCTCAAGACACTACACTTGGCCCTTCCCTACCCCAGATTACACATTTGCAGATTCAGGCAAGCACTGATGACAAATATTTTAAAAAGAAAAATCTCCAGAAAGTTTCAAAAAGCAAAATTTGCTATAGTTTACATAGCATTTGAATTACATTTACAACTATTTAGTCAGTATTGTATTAGGTATTACAAGTGACCTTGTAGATGGTTTGAAACATATGAGAGAAAGTCCATAGGTTATATGCAAATACAACACCTTTTTATTTAAAAACTTGAGCCTTTTCAGATTTTGGTGTTCCTTTAAATCCTGAAACCTATCCCCTGCAGATACTGAGACAACTGTAGTTTAAATGCAAGTGACTTATTGAGAGTTAATCCTGTGTTACAGGATGTGAGCAGTGAGACTTAAAAGAGAAAGAAACCTATTCTCCCACCTTATCCTCTACCCTTTACCTGACACCCAGAGAATTATGGTCAGCTATTTACAACTCTGAGAACTCACTCTGTTCTACATTTTCCCTAGTCCTCAAAACAAAAAAAAAAAAAAAACAAAGAGGGGTGCTAGATATATGGTAAGGGTAGCAGAGTCAGGCTCCCTCCTAACAAGTTGTTCTAGTTTTCTACTACTGGTATCAATACATCCCCCAAATTACTGGTTTATCACAAGAAGAGTCATTTCTTTTGCTTAAATATCTGCAATTTGATCAGGGCTTTGTGGGAATTCTATCTCTGTTCTATGTGTTCTAGAGTGCCTGGGCTGGGGTTGGAAGATGCATTTCAAAGAGGCCAATCAACATGACTAGAATGTTGGTGCTGGTTACTAGCTGGGTGCTCAGCTGAAGGACTGGCATGAGTTCCCTGGCACTGGAGGGTTTCCATGGAGCTGCCTGGGTTCCACACAGCATGGTAGCTTAGGTAGGCACGACATGACTTCCCTCATATTCCACTGGTCAAAACATTAACACAGTTCTGGGACATTCAGAACTGTGGAAGAAGGAACATTGAACTTCCTGTTTTTGTGGCAGGAGAGAGAGAGATTTTGATACTGCAATAAGCCCAGAGGTAGATGCCCAGCTTTTTGTGCTCTCTTTAAAATGAAGGATGAGACCTTAATCTCCCTTAGTCCTCAGAGAAGTAACATGTCAGAAGCCCTAAGCAACATTTATTTTTCAACTGTTTAAATGTATTTGCCCTAGTTTAAAGGGGAAAGGGTCATTTCATGAGCTGTGTTAAGAATAATTTCAACTTTATTTGTATGTTTTATCACTTACAAATCCTTTTGGTCCACATTAGATTCATTGTTTTAAGAAATTGATAATCCTCAAAATTCAATTATCTATAGGACAAAATAAAAGAAGTATAAAAGGAAATATTTTCAAGCTCTCAATATACGGCTTCAGCAAATAAAAATTTTGTTTCATGATGCAGCTATCAGCTAAATCAGACCTATCAGTTTGAATTTCTTTATGCCCTATTCTTTTCACTTGCTTGCCCTGTCTTATTGTGTTTTCAAATCATGACTGATCTGACATGACTGATTTGACAGCTTCCTTTGTCACTAGTAAGGTTCGAATCTGACATTGAACATAGGTATGACCAAGGGGACACTCATTTGTCAAGAAAATACCCTAAGTTGGAATTTTCTTGTCTGTGTGCTTAAATATGTTTTATCAGATGTTTTTCCCTGTCTTCTTCCTAGGGAGAGAAATAGCCTTGTGGAGACAAGTCTCTGTCTGAATAAAAACAGGATTAGCTATAGGGGAAATCATTTGTGTGCTGAATGAATTCCTCTCTGTAACTTTATTTTGAACTCTATTACCAATATCCCTCACAAATACAAAGTTGGACAGCTGAATTTCATATCATTTTGATGAAATGAATAAAGTCAGTGGGGACTACCACTGGTGCTGAGCATCTCCAAGATGGGAAAGCTTGTGCGTATTTTGAAGACTTATCAGATAAGAACAAAAGACAATATAAACTCCAAAAGGCAAGCTGATTTCACGTTGGTCTCAGGCAAACCAAATGTTCACTGTTGATTTACTGTTGAACTGTGAAAGCAAAAGCTATAAAAAAAAAAAAAAAAAGAAAAGAAAGAAAAAAGCAATCTTTGTTCTTTCCGTGCCCCCCACCCTGACCACTGTGGTTCCTTGATATCCTACAGTAAATACTATTTGCTATAGATGATGTGAAGAAGAGCTGGTTAGACTTACAGTTCTGGAAAATTTCATCCATTTTATTGTTGTGGACATGAGTGTTAAAAAAAAAAAAAAATCAAACTATCTCTGTGACAAAAGTTGGAAATATTTTTATAAAGACCGGAATTGAGTTTCAGTAATCTCTTTCCATTTTAGTGTCATTGTAAAAGCTGTGAAGTTAAGGTAAAACAATAACACCACAAAATGTTAGTGCTGCTATCCTGGTATTTCTTTAGAAGGGTTTAGCTTTATGAAACAATAGTTACAATGATCAAAGAGGTAACTAATATTTACATGCTATTTCCTATCTTTCTTAGAATGAAGCATTGTTTTTTTCTCTTTTGAGTGAAATATCTCAGCAATTAACATAAATTATGAGAAGTCAAAATTTTAAAGCAGTGTTTCTCTCTCCATATTGAGTAAAAATTATAATTGTCCTTTCTTTACTGAAAAAAATGAGAAAAGTCATAGTATTTTATACTTTATAAGAATTTTACTAAGCTGATATTGCAATTTGCTGTTGTTCAATCATGTCCAACTCTTTGCAACTCCATCGACTGTAGAACACCAGGCTTCCCTGTCCTTCAGTATCTCCCAGTTTGCTCAAATTTATGTCCACCGAGTCAATGATGTCATCCAACCATCTCATCCTTTGTCACACCCTTCTCCTCCTGCCCTCAATCTTTCCCTGCATCAGGGTCTTATGCAGTTGTCTCTTTGCATCAGGTGGCCAAAGTATTGGGGCTTCAACTTCAGCAGCCATCTTTCTAATGAATATTCAGGGTTGGTTTCCTTTAGGATTGACTGGTTTGGTCTCCTCACTGTCCAAGGGAATCTCAAGAATCTTCTCCAGTGCCACGGTGTGAAAGCATCAGTTCTTTTGTGCTCAGCCTTCTTTAAGGTCCAATTCTCATATCTGTACATGAATACTGGTAAAACAAAGCTTTGACCAAATAGACACTTGTCAGCAAAGTGAAGTCTCTGCTTTTTAAATATATTGTCTATGTTTGTTATAGCTTTTCTTCCAAGGAGCAAGCATATTTTAATTTCAAGGCTGCAGTCACCATCCACAGTGATTTTGGAGCCCAAGAAAATAAAGCCTGTCACTGTTTACATTTTTGCCTATCTATTTACCATGAGGACCAGATGTCATGATCTTAGTTTTTCGAATGTTGAGTTTTAAGCCAGCTTTTTCACTCTTCTATTTCACTTTCATCAAGAGGCTCTTTAGTTCCTCTTTGATTTTTGATATTAGGGTGGTATCATCTGCATAATCTGAGGTTATTGATATTTATCTTGGAAATCTTGATTCCAGCTTGAGCTTCATCCAGTCCAGCATTTTGCATGATATACTCTTCATATAAGGTAAATAAGCCGGGTGACAATATACCACCTTGATGTACTCCTTTCCCAATTTGGAAACAGTCCATTGTTCCATGTCTGGTTCTAACTGTTGCTTCTTGACCTGTATACAGGTTTCTCAGAAGGCACGTATGCTGGTCCATCTCTTTAAAAATTTTCCAGTTTGTCATGATCCACACAATCAAAGTCTTTAGCATAGTCTATGAAGCAGAAATAGATGTTTTTCTGAAATTCCCTTGCTTTTTCTATGAAGAACAAATTTAACCCTGTATTATATTTATGTCCTCTACCTCAACCTTTGTATTCTATTGCTTTGAGTTTGAGTTAATAATGTTGCCTATAGCCTTAAATATACAGGGTAACCTATTCTCAAGGTTCTGATCACTAAGGGTATTATAACACTTTCCCATTCATATATAGGTAAAAAGTTGCAGAACCAAGAATAACATTTGTCTTATTGGAGATTTATAGGAATATAGTGACTTGACCTATGTGGACAGATGTAAGAACAAAGGATTTGACACCAAAAAGTTTACAACCAACCTGTACCTCCTCTTTCAATATAAAAGAAGCCTGAATTCTGACTGATGTCAGAATTCCCTAAGACATTATTCTGACATAGACTCTCAGCTTTCCCAATAAAGTTGTTCTTGGTAATGAACAGGGTCCTGTGGTTCTCCTGGGCACAAAGTCTTTCTGTGCCCATTTCTTTGATTATAGAAAATAGCCTTCATTCAGCTTCCATGACCTTCCCTGAGTTCTAAGGGGCAGATTCAAGCAGTTGTTAATTAGGGAAGTGGGGGGATATGAAAGAAGGGAGAAAGAAACAGTTAAGAGAAACAATAATGCAGTGTTGGGGCAAGGCCCAGATTCCCCATCAATACATACGGCAGAATCTTTGAGATGTTTTTCAGATACTAAAACTTCCTCCAGGTGGGAAAGATTTGCGATTAATGGTGGTATGCTACCCACAAGCACATAGATCCCAGACCTGTTGGAACCTGAAGGATAATGATGCTGAGGCCTACTTACCTCAACACCAACCAATTAGAAGAATATCCCTGAGCTGATCACACTCTCTTTGACTTTTTACTATAAAACTTCTCACTTACCTCCCCAAGTTGGGAACACACAGTTTTGAAGGCATTAGCCTGCCATGGCCCCCTTTGCCTGGCAAAATAATAAAGCCATCCTTTTTAACGTCACCCAAAACTCTGTGTCTGAGACTTAATTCAGTGTCAGGGTACAGAATTACCAGAATTTCAGAATTTAGAAATTGCAGATTTTAGACTTCAGAAATTAATGTCTAGAAATTTAGAAATTAGAATTTAGGAATTTAGAAATTACAGAAATTAGAAATTCAGAAATTACAGAATTTCAAAAAACTAAGATCATAGCATCCAATTTCATCAATTCATGGCAAATAGACGGGGAAACAATGGAAACAGTGACAGATTTTATTTTGGGGGGCTCAAAAATCACTGCAGATGGTGACTGCAGCCGTGGAATTAAAAGACACTTACTCCTTGGAAGAAAAGCTATGACCAACCTAGACAGCATATTAAAAAGCATAGACATTACTTTGCTGACAAAGGTCCATCTAGTCAAAGCTATGATTTTTCCAGTAGTCATATATGGATGTGAGAGTTGGATTATTAAGAAAGCTGAGCACCGAGGAATTGGTGCTTTTGAATCATGGCATTGGAGAAAATTCTTGAGAGTCCCTTGGACTGCACAGAGATCAAACCAGACCATCCTAAAGGAAATCATTCCTGAATATTCATTGGAAGGACTGATGCTGAATCTGAAACTGCAATACTTTGGCCACTTGATGCGAACTGATTCATTGGAAAAGACCCTGATGGGAAAGATTGAAGGCAGGAAGATAAGGGGACGACAGAGGATGAGATGGTAGGATGGCATCACCGACTCAATGGACATGAGTTTGAGCAAGCTCCAGGAGTTGGAGATGGACAGGGAAGCCTGAAGTGTTGCATTCCGTGGGGTCACAAAGAGTTGGACACAAGTGAATGACTGAACTGACTGAGTGTTCTATAAAGCTGCTTTCAGACTTATATTGTATATTAAATTCTCCACATTAGCTAAACCTTTATAATTATGGAGGTATAATTTTAGCTATTGGGGAAATATTGATGAAAAAATATCTGACTATCAGAAAATTAAAATGTAAGGCCAAGAATATAATGACTATTCATGATAAAAATTCTTCAAGAAAGCAAGGCTAAATTCCAACTTTTATGAAGACGGATAATAAATTTACAAGTCCCAAAACATTTTTTTAATTAAAAGCTTGGAGCATTTTGAGCATTCTTGGTGAGCAAAATTTACATGTCCCAAAGGGAAGGTCTTGGTAGTCTTCTTGAAGATAAATCTCCAATTAAGAAATCTATGTTGGTTAATTATTTGTAGACAGAGAAGAGGAAGGAAATGAATATAAGATCATTGAAACAGTCTGTTCAAATCCTTATCTTTCTACAGCTTTATACTTGTTGAGGGGGAAGAAATTTTGCTTTACCCTTCTAGGGTCTTCTGGATGGTCTGAGATTAAATTGACATGAGGCAGATTAACAGATGGAAGACAAATACATGTTTTATAATATGTATACCTCGGAGAGACCCAAGTCATTTGAGTAACTTTCAATAAATAACATTTTCAGTTAGGGACAAAATATGAAATTAGAATCAGATATGGACATTACCAGGAAAAGCACAATAAACCAGGGTAAAGTTGTTAAACAGGTTTACATCATTGCCTTCTCCGTTAATAAGATCTTCTAGAGATTTGATCATTTTCTTCCTCCGAGTACATCTAGAGAGACACTCTTACAATGGAGATTTCCCTTATAAATGCGAATGTTTCTTGTGCCCTTGCTACGTGTGCCAAGTTGCTTCAGTCATGTCTGACTCTTTGTGACCCAATGGACTATAACCCACCAAGCTCCTCTGTCCATGGGATTCTCCAGGCAAGAATACTGGAGTGGGTTACCATGCCCTCCTCCAGGGGATCGTCCCAACCCAGGGGTTGAAACTGCATCTCTTACATCTCCTATATTGGCAGGCATCTTAACATATCAAGGAAAGTAGCAAATTCTGCTCCTCTATAGTGTTTGCATGTATGCGTGCTAAGTCACTTCAGTCATGTCTGACCCTTTGTGACCCGATGAACTGTAGGCTGTCAAGCTCCTCAGTTCATGGGTTCTCCAGGCAAGAATACTGGAGTGGGTTTCTAGGCCCTCCTCCGGGGATCTTCCTGACCCAGGGATCAAAACCACGTCTTCTCTGTCTCCAGCATAGGCATCAGGTTCTTTACCACTAGCACGAAAAAGAACCAAGGTCAGCTGCAGGGGATGGTTCCAAGATCCCCTCTGATATCAAAATCTGAGGATGTTCCTCTGTTACATAAAACAGTATAGTATTTTTATGAAACCCATGCACATCCTTCTGTATTTTAAAAATCTCTACCTTTATAATCTAAATGCTACATAAATTGTCATAAGTTCAGTGTAAATATTTGTCAACATGTGGCAAATTCGTTTTGCTTTTTAGAACTTTCTGGAATTTTTTAAAAGTATTTTCAATTTGCAATTATTTAAAACTGTGGATTGAGAATCCTCAGTTATGGAGGCCGACTGTAGCCTAAAAGCAGTGCATGAATTGTGACACAACACGTAAATTTGAAACCATGATCATAAAAACAAACACACAAATATACATACTCACATAGACATCAATATTCCAAAAGTACCCAGATATTGCAGCCTATAGAGTTTTTCACTTCATTGTTTTTAGTTGATCTCTGCTGCATGATTTCTATATTCTATAGGTTGAACTGTGTCTGCTCAAAAGATATGTGGAAATCTTAATGCCTGATACTTCTGCATGTAACTTGATTTGGAGATCGGATCTCTGCAGACATAATTAAGATGAGGTTATACTGAGATTGAGTGAGCCTTTAATTTAATACAAACAATATCCTCATAAGTATGGAGAAGAGACACATAAGGAAACTCCATGTGAATACTGAGCCAGGTTTTGGAGTGATGCATCTGTAAGCAAAAGAATGGCAAGAATTCTCCTCTGTCGCCAGATGCTAGAAAGAAGTCAGGGGACAGATTTTCCATCAGAGCTCTTAGAGAGAAGCAACACTGCCAATCTCTTGATTTCAGATGTCTATCCTCCAGAATAATATATTTCTGTTGCTTTTAGCCACTAAATTTTTGGTAGCTCTTATAGCAGCCCTGAAAACTTAACAATATGTGACCCTGGACATATGAAAATTGCAGAGAACTCCATGGTTATAGCTGTTTAATCTAATAAAGGATCTGTTTTATTATATTATTTAATTCAAGATGTAGCTATTATATGCTTAAGATAATATTAAAATTATTTAGGAATTCTTCTCTTTATCTTCTGGGGGAAATATATTTCAAAACTTTTCTCTTATGATGAGAACATCAAGTAAATGACTCTGATAATTTTAGAAACAGTAGGAGCTACAATGTATAAAAGAATCATCAGATTTTGCTGTCAGTAAAATATGGATCTTAAACTATCATTGGCCTTTTCCCTTCTCTTCTGCTAATTTAGGTAAATCTTTCTGGGTCTCCAGTTCCTCAGCTGACTCATGATATTGTTGATAAGATAAATCATTGTTACTGAGTCCAAGTCCTTTCTGCTTGCTGCATGACAGACCAATAAATTGGGGGTTGAGCAGTTGGGGCAAAGAATAATGAAGCTGAATCTGGCTTCTGTACCCCTGTTCAGTTCAATCACTCAGTCATGTCTGACTCTTTGTACCTTTAGGATATGCTTTTGCATCATCGACTATGTAAGTGTGAAAGTCACTCAGTTGTGTCCAACTCTTTGCAACTCCATGAACTGCAGCCTGCCAGGATCCCCGTTCATAGAATTCTCCAGGCAAGGATATTGGAGTGGGTTGCCATTTCTGTCTCCACGATGACTTAATATTTATCTTCTTCCAATCGCTGACTCTGCTATAACCACACATATTTCTCCTTCCCTTTCGATGTTTTACAAACATTCTTTCTCCCAGTTTACAGTTTTGGCACTAGCTATTTGTATCGTTAAGAATGTTCTTCACCTATAAAAATGAAAAAAAAAATTGCTTTTCATATTTTAACCTCCTGATGATGTCTAACTTAACCTCATATCTTAAATTACAGTCTACCACATTCTCTCAAAATTTTTGTTTCTTTCAATCTTGTTTAATTTCTCTTTTATTTCATATTATTTATGATGTAAGCTATAATTTAGTTGCTTATTATAAGACAATGATATATTATTTATTATCATTTACTAAAATGTAAGTCTCACTTATACAAGAAACTTTCCTCTCTTGTTCACTGAATGTATCCTAATGAAGAGAACAATGTTTGGCATATGATTAGTTGTCAATAAATATTAATTGAAGTAAATATGGCTAAATAAATGAAGCCCCTCTATTAAAATTTTCATACATACTTCAAAATTAAAGATTTTTCTCCTTTTGTCTTTATAATGCAAACCTCATGGATCTAACACAGTCTTTTAAAATAAGTTTCAGTGAAAAACACAAGCACCCATATTAGCTTTATTAGCAGTAGAATTAATTTTTCCTCAATTTAATATACTCAGAATAGCTTGCATTTCCATGTTGTTTTGTTAACAGTTTATATAAATGACATACATTTTAATGGCCAGGATATTCTAAAAAAGCCTTTATGATGCATATTCTATTTTGTGAAAGATGGCAATTTTGTTTTAAATTTTCTATAGCTGTGAAAACAAAATCAATTTTAATCAATAACTATCTAAGTAGTAATCCAGTTCACTTTGTTAATTTTTATCATAACATTCTTCTGGGAGAACTTAAATTATCCCCAAACACTAAGTATCCTAACCTAAATAGAAATATCTTTAAAGATATTAACAAAGCATTTCATTCACTCATTCAACAAATCTTCAACAAACATTTATTGAGCTACTGCAATACTATACTACTTACTAGTCTAACTCATGAAGACATATCATTTAAAAAATATGAGTCAACAGCAAATGTTGGCAAACATGCAGAAAATCAATGTATAAAGCATATATTGCTAGTGGGAATACAAAATGATACAGCTGGTGGATTCTTATAAAACTAAATATGCAGCTATCATGTGACCTAGAAATTTCATTCTGGGACGATTATCCTATAGAAATGAAAAATGTAAACTCACACAAAAACCTGTACATGAAGCCTTATAGCAGCTTAATTTGCAATAGCCATAAACTGAAAATAGATTCCCTTCAAAGAAAAAATGCTTCTACCAACTGTGGTACACCAGGACAAGAAATACTAATCAGTAATGAGAAACAATGAGCATCTATATACTTAACAACTTGATGAGTCTCTGGAGAGTTATGCTGATTGACAAAAAAAAAAAAAGCCAATTACAAAGATCTCACACAGTATATCATTTATATTATGTTTCTGAAATGACAAAATTGTAGAAGTGGATAACAGACCAGTTGTTGTCAGGAATGGGGGTGTGGAAACTAGCTGTGGCTTTTCAATGGCAACATAAGGGATCCTTGTTCTGATGGAACTGTAAAGTATTTTTCCTATGTCAAAATCCTGGTTGTAATAGTACACTGTTGTTTTGCAAGATGTCTCCATTGGGGAACTCAGTAAAAAGTACATAGGATATTTCTGCTGTCTTAATTACAATTGCATGTAAATATACAATTTTTTCAAAGAAAAAGTTGGCTTAATTTTTTTTTTTTTTAATGGGTCCTTTTGGGCAAAGGATTGGATAACGGTGTTAATGAAGAGTTGAATTCTACAGAAGTTCAAAATGATTGGATAGAATGTTGCAGAAGGATGTGGTCCCTCTCTGCTGCTGTAAAAACGTGGAGCTATTCACCAAACAAAGATATGTCAAGGAAGGAAAATGATTTCTGAGAAATGATAAACTTTGATTTTGGAGTGCGAAGCTTGTATCTCCTGGGATACATTTAAGTAGCTGATTTGGAATGGAGATGTAGGTTCAGAGCTCAGGCAAGAGGTCTGAGATAGAAACATAATGTTAAAGTTGTTATTGTCATATCAGGAGAATATTCACTGAACTTGGGAGAGATTATCTAGCAGATGTGGCCTGAAATCTGGACCCAGGCAGTTGGAGGCTCCCCACCTCCTCACCTATCTTTGGAATGTGCATTCCACACTTGCCTTCCCCATTGTCAGAAGCTTCCCCAAGGATACAGTCTTGAGATAGAAACCTGGCATTGAGACTATCTGGATGTAATGAGTGAGTGATTCCAGTTAAAGCCTTTAGATAACTTTTAAGATTTGGGTGGTCAGTGTGGAAAACTACTCATTTTGTGGCCACCCAAAACAAGCTTGTAAGTTTCCCTGCTTTTAGGAAACCTACCGGTTACCAGTCTGTAGTGATCTGCCTCTTTCTTCTGTCTCTTCCTGCCCTCGGCACAAGGGGGATGATTTCAGATCACACATGGGAAGCTTCTGAGGAGGTTTCCACTCAGCAATGTATGTATGCTAGAAAGATTCTATATAAAGAGAATATCAACTGAGCTTTAAGGAGCACTGAATTATAGGCAGAGAAAAAATAGTAAAGGAGAAAAATATGTCACTCTCAGAAAGCAGGAGTAAATGAGGAGATTCACACACACCCTTTAGTTCATTATGCTGTGTTTGTCCATCTTTGCAATATGGAGCTTGGAAGAAAAATGGATGCAATAAATACTTATTGAATTTAAATATCCCTACTTTATCTGGCATTGTGTTAAATATCTTTAATAATAATGAACATATTTTTCTGAACTTTATCAAAATGAATAAATATTTGTCTGGTTTTCAGACTGTCCTTATGATATACTCTAATGAATAAAATGCCATAGTCAAAATATAAACACTTTCAAGATTGATATATATTTCCAAAAAGATTCCCCCAAATATTTTATGAATTTATATCTCCACTATCTTTTAATACACAAGAGCACTACAAATTTCATTATTTTGTTTTGTTTTTAATTAAGCTAATTTGAGGGGCATATCAATTCTTACGGCCTCTTTAGTTATAATTTAAATTATTGGATTTCTAAAGGTGGTGAAACTGTTTTGTTTTTTTTTTTTTCATCTGTTACTATCTAAGTATTTTAATTTTTAAAGGATTGTCTGTTCATGTCCTTTGATTCAGGTTATACTTCTACTATGAAGAAGATTAAGGATTGCAATATGACTTTCAAATTAAGAAAAAGTTCAGTTACCTATTTAGTTGAATAAATAATTATAGTTGTCTACAGTAAGCACTGATGTGGAAAATCACAGAATGTCCTATGTGAATATGATGAAATTTTAAGAGTAAGTTAATAATTTATAATATAGGTGGTGAGAATATATATATGCATATGTTTAGAGTTATTCAATATATTTTTAGTGTGGTATAGTAATGCTATCTCCTTGTTTATCATCCTTTCCAAATGCTAATTACTAATGTAAACAGTAAAATTTAAAATGCAACCATAAATTGAGTTGAAACTAAATCTACTTAATTCTGCCTGAAAAATGAAATAATGTATAATGGCTTTCCATTTTGCCTTAGACTCCTGTCACACTGTATCACAGTCACGTCTTCTGAAGATATTATATGTCATGATTCTCTGTGCCACTAGCAATTTCACCATAGAATACTGAACCTAATTCACTCACAATTTGTATTCCATTCCATTAACTATGGTGTTTTCATGAGGGCTTATTCCCATGTCAGTATTATTTATGCAGCTTTCCTTCTTTGATGTGGAATATTCAACAAAGGATTGTCACAACTACTTTTACTTCTCATATTTTCTGATATATTGTATAGGTACATCCATAAAATGAACCAAAAGTAAATCACATTTTATTGGTGTTACCAATTCTCTTCTTAATACAGATATTTTTTTCCCTCTTTTTCTTTTTTCTGTTTCTTGTCTTGCCAACTCAAATTGCTCTCTAGAAGGGGTTTATTCAATGAATCTAAATTCAAGTAATAAGAAATGCACTATCCAGTCACTTCTGTTTATTTGTTCTGCATTCTCATACTTGATTACCCAGAAAAACTGAATTTCAACAAAGAAAATTCTTTGCATAACTTGATAAAAATTTGAGGAATCAGGTTGAAAATTTCAGTAGTACAATATGTATGTATTAATGCAGGTATATATATACACACACACATATATGGTGTGAGTGTGTGTGTTTATGGGTAGGTCAATCAAGTTAGAGTTTCCTTTTTACTGGAAATTTACTCTTTGCAGTTCCACAACTCTCTTGATTCATGTTTAGACTTTGACCATTTTCTCTGTTATGTTTTACACAACTATAGCCAAAATAGTCAAACAAAAATTATGATCTAATTTTCAAGCCTGTAATTACTAAGAACAACATCTCTGACAATTTACTAATATTTGTCTTTAGTCTTTAAATGGATGGGAAAGTATAGAAAATAGTAGCGTATATAACTCATGAGTGATGAGCAATATCAGTTTATATTTTCTTCATCATTATAATTTTAGTGTCCATTGCAGTATTAAACACAGTAAATATTTATAAGCAAAATGAATGATTATTCTTTGAATTCATAAAATTTAGAATCAAGAAACACTCAAAGACAAGTCTGGCTCAGTCTCTATGGGGTATCCTGGTGTGCACAAGGTTTTGTCTGAACCCTCCGAGGATCTCTGGCAGGTATGGGGTTTGATTCTAAATGCGATTTTTCCCCTCTTACTGTCTTGCTGTGGCTTCTTCTTTGCCCTTGGAGGCGGGGTGTCTTTTTTTGATGGGATCCAACATTCTCTTGTTGATGGTTGTTCAGCAGTGAGTTGTAATTTTGGAGTTCTCACATGAGAAGATGAGCACACATCCTTCTATTCTGCCATCTCGCTATATCAGCCATCAGTGGGCCTGCTACAGTGCAGGGGCTCTGGGTGCAGCAGACCTGGGTATGGAATAAGCCCTCTTTGAGGAGGTCACCATTAACCCCACCATAGATCCACCAGAACTTACACAGGACTGGAGAAACAGACATTTGGAGGGGACAAACAAAACCTTGTGTGCACCAGGACCCAGGGGAAGGGAGCAGTGATTCAACAAGAGACTGATCCAGACTTGCCCATGAGTGTCCAGGAGTTTCCAGCAGAGGTGTGGGTCAGCGGTGGCCTGCTGCAAGGTCGGGGTCCCTGAGTGTGGCACTGTGTGCATGGGACTTTTTGAAGGAGGTTGCCATTATCTTCATTACCTCCACCATAGTTTGGCCTCAGTTCAAACAACAGAAAGGGAACACAGCCCCACCCATCAACAGAAAATTGGATTAAACTTTACTGAACATGGCCTCACCCATCAGAACAAGACTCAAATTCCCCCACAGTGAGTCCCATCAGGAAGCTTTCATGAGCCTCTTATCCTTATCCACCAGAGGGCAGACAGACTGAAAACCACTATCACAGAAAACTAACCAAACTGATCACATGGACCACAGCCTTGTCTAACCCAAAGAAACTATGAATCATGCCTTGTAGGGTGACCCAAGACTGACGGGTCACATTGTAGAGTTCTGACAAACGCAGTCCACTGGAGAATGGAATGGCAGACCACTTCAGTATTCTTGCCTTGAGAACCCATGAACAGTATGAAACGGCAAAAAGATAGGACACTGAAAGATCAACTCCCCAGGTCAGTAGGTGCCCAATACTACTGGAGAACAGTGGAGAAATGACTCCAGAAAGAATGACAAGAAGGAGCCAAAGTAAACACAACACCCAGTTGTGGATGTGACTGGCAATGGCAGTAAATTCCAATGATGTAAAGACCAATATTGCATAGGAACCTGGAATGTTAGGTCCATGAATCAAGGCAAATTGGAAGTGGTCAAACAGGAGATAGCAAGAATGAACATCAACATTTTAGGAATCAGTGAACTAAGATGGACTGGAATGGGTGAATTTAACTCAGATGGCCATTATATCTACTACCGTGGTCAAGAATCCCTTAAAAGGAATGGAGTAGCCATCATAGTCAATAAAAGAGTCTGAAATGCAGTGCTTGGATGCAGTCCCAAAAAGGACAAAGTGATCTGTTTGTTTGCAAGGAAAACCATTCCATATCACAATAATTCAAGTCTATGCCCCAGCCAGTAATACTGAAAAAGCTGAAGTTGAATGGTTCTATGAAAACCTATAAGAGTTTCCAGAGCTAACATCCAAAACAGATGTCCTTTTCATTATGGGGGACTGGGATGCAACAGTAAGAAATTAAGAAACACCTGGAGTAACAGGCAAATTTTTCCTTAGATTACAAGATGAAGCAGGGCAAAGGCTAATAGAGTTTTGCCAAGAAAATGAACTGGCCATAGCAAACATGCTCTTCCAGCAACCTAAGAGAAGACTCTGCAGGTGGACATCACCAGATGGTCAACAACAAAATCAGATTGATTACATTCTTTTCAGTCAAAGATGGAGAAGCTCTATACAGTCAGAAAAACAAGACTAGGAGCTGACTATGGACAAGATCATGAACTCCTTATTGCAAAATTCAGACATAAACTGAAGAAAGTAAGGAAAACAACTAGATCATTCAGGTATGACCTAAATCAAGTCCCTTATGATTATACAGTGAAGGTGATGGAGGTGACAAATAGATTCAAGGAATTCGATGTGATAGAGTGCCTGAGGAAGTATGGACAGAGGTTCGTGACTCTGTATAGGAGGCAATGATCAAGACCATTCCCAAGAAAAAGAAATGCAAAAAGGCAAAATGATTGTCTGAGGAGGCCTTATAAATAGCTGAGAAAAAAAAAAGAAGCTAAGGCAAAGGAGAAAAGTAAAGATATAGTCATTTGAATGCAGAGTTCCAAAGAATAGCAAGGAGAGACTAGAAAGCCTTCCTTAGTGATTAATGCAAAGAAATAGAGGAAAATAATAGAATGGGGAAGGTTAAATATCTCTTCAAGAAAACTCGAGATACCAAGGGAAAATTTCAAGCAAAGATGGGCACAATAAAGGAAAGGAATGGCATGGACCTAACAGAAGCAGACAACATTAAGAAGAGGTGGCAAGAACACACAGAAGAACTATACAATAAAGATCTTCATGACCCAGATAATCATGATGGTGTGATCACTCACCTAGAGCCAGGCATCCTGGAATGCAGTCAAGTGGACCTTAGAACATCACTACAAACAAAGCTAGTAGAGATGATGGAATTCCAGTTGAGATGTTTCAAACCCTAAAAGATAATGCTGTTATAGTGCTGCACTCAAAATGCCAGCAAATTTGGAAAACTCAGCAGTGGCCACAGGATTGGAAAAGGGCAGTTTTCATTCCAATTCTAAAGAAAGGCAATGCCAAAAAATGTTCAAATAACTGCATAATTGCACTCGTCTCACACGCTAGCAAAGCAATGCTCAAAATTTTCTAAGCCAGGCTTCAGCAGTACATGAACTGTGAACTTCCAGATGTTCAAGCTGGATTTAGAAAAGGCAGAGGAACCAGAGATCAAATTGCCAACATTTGTTGGCTCACCAAAAAAGCAAGGTAGTTCCAGAAAAATGTGTATTTCTGCTTTATTGACTATGCCAAAGCCTGTGACTGTGTGAATCACAACAAACTGTGGAAAAAAGCTCAAGAGATGGGAATACCAGACCACCAACCCTGCCTCCTGAAAAATCCATATGCAGGTCAAGAACTAACAGTTAGAAATGGACATGGAACAACAGACTGGTTCCAAATCAGGAAGGGAGTACATCAAGGGGGTATACTGTCACCCTGCTTGTTTAACTTATATGCAGAGTACATAATGGGAAATGCCAGGCTGGATGAAGCATAAGCTGGAATCAAGATTGCCGGGGGAAATATCTGTAACCTCAGAGATGCAGATGACACCACCCTTATAGCAGAAAGTGAAGAAGAACTAAAAGGCCTCTTAATGGAAGTGAAAGAGAGAGTGAAAAAGTTGGCTTAAAACTCAGCCTTCAGAAAACTAAGATCATGGCATCATTCACTTCATGGCAAATAGATGGGGATACAATGGAAACAGTGAGAGACTCTATATTCTTGGACTCCAAAATCACTGCTGTTGGTGACCACCGCCATGGAATTAAAAGATGCTTGCTTCTTGGAAGAAAAGCTATGACCAACCTAGACAGCATATTAAAAAGCAAGACATTATTTTGCCAACAAAGCTCTGTCTAGCTAATGCTATGGTTTTTCCAGTAATCATGTATAGATGTGAGAGTTGGACTATAAAGAAAGCTGAGCGCTGAAGAATTGATGCTTTTGAATTCTGGTGTTGGAGAAGACTCTTAAGAGTCCCTTGGACTGCAAGAATATACAACCTGTCAACTCTAAAGGAAATCAGTCCTGAATATTCATTGGAAGGACTGATGCTGAAGCTGAAACTCCAATATTTTGGCCACCTGATGTGAAGAACTGACTCACTTGAAAAGACCCTGATGCTGGGAAAGATTGAAGGCAGGAAGAGAAGGGGACAACAGAAGATGAGATGATTGGATGGCATCACTGACTCAATGTACATGAGTTTGTGTAAGCTCCAGGAATTGGTGATGGACTGTGAAGTCTGGCATGGTGCAGTCCAGAAGGTCGCAAAACTTTGGACATGACTGAGTGACTGAACTGACTGAACTGAGCATCCAGAAAAAGAGAGCAGCTAAAAAAAGTGTCTAGTTCTCTAAGGCATCACTTATCCCTATGTCCGTCTATTCTTTCCTCTTTATCCTTTTAGCCTCATCTCTGATGGTTGGCAGATTTTCAAGATGAGAGTAGAAGTGTTATAAGCATTCTGTTCCACAGCCTTAAATTTATTTTGATAGAAGGAAATCACTGCTCATAACATTTAATGTCTTCGTTTGCAAGATGATCTTCTTGAAAACCTCATGTTAATGCATGTGCATATTATTCTTATTGTAGATCTATTTTATAACCCCTCTAGACTGGTTTCTGCTACCATAGACATACATTTTTTTCTGCAAGTTTCTGGTCTATTCCACAATTAATTCACAAATCTCATAGGGAAAATGTCTGACTCAAGCAGAGGTAATTCAGCTGCCAAAAAAAAAAAAAAAAAAAAAAGTTAGATTTCTTTTCTCCCGCATATTTTTCTTCAAGCAGCAAAACTACTGGTGGATATTTACTTATTTATGTCATTCTCATTGTTGTTTTAGAGCACTTATAAAAGCAGAGCAGCTGTGGGGTCTATATTACATCAATAATTGATAGTGCCATATGGACACTATGAAAGATTTTTGTCTGCAAATGGATGCGGTTGGGGAAAAAAAAGATCCAGATCAAAGTAGTCTTGTTCAGATCTCTAACCATGTTAACAAAGGAAAGGGAGATAAGAGACTGGAGGAAAGCTGATTTCAACAAAGCAATGTTTGAAAAACAAGAGAAGGTCCAATCAAAGATTGTAAATTCCTAAATGATAACTTCAGAATTCCCTAAATACAGAATTACCTGAATATCTGATAAATGCAGATAGAAAACTTTTCTAGATAAAAATATATTTTTGAATGTGAAAATGAAAGTCCCTTTTTGCGACCTCATGGACTATATAGTTCATGGACTTCTCCAGGCCAGAATACTGGAGTGGGTAGCCTTACCCTTCTCCAGGACATCTTCCTAAACCAGCGACCAAAACCAGATCTCCCACATTGCAGGCAGATTCTTTACCAGCTGAGTCACAAGAGAAGCCCTAGAAAATATTTTTGGAACTAATTATTTCTGTGTTTCAAAAATAAAGTACTACTGCACCATTTAGGTGTGAGTACAGCACAGTTTATTTACCTAAATAGAATTTTTCTCAATTTTATAGGCATTTGTTTTTACTGATTTGTCCAATGCTGCAATAAACAATTGAATGTCTACTCATGACTTATAGATCTGCTAGTGAAAATTAGCAAGTGCCCCCCACACACCCCCTGCCCATGGCATATATCTAGGAGTAAAATTACTGATCAATCCTAAACGGAATCAACTCTGCTGCTGCTGCTAAGTCGCTTCAGTCGTGTCCAACTCTAAATATTCATTAGAAGGACTGATGCTGAAGCGCCAACATTTTGGCCACTTGATATGACGAGTTGACTCATTGGAAAGGACCTTGGTGCTGACAAACATTGAAAGCAAGAGCAGAAGAAGGTGGGAGAGGATGAGATGTTTAGATAACATCACCAATTCAATGGACATGAATTTGAGCAAATTCTGGAAGACAAGAACAAGTAAGCCTGCTGTACTGAAGTCCATGGGGTCACAAAGAGTGGGACATGACTTAGCAACTGAACACACACACACAACATTACTGGGACACAGATTTTATATATATATAGATACATATATATGCATATACATATAAGTTCACTTCAGTTTAGTCACTCAGTCGTGTCCGACACTTTGCGACCCCATGAATCGCAACATGCCAGGCCTCCCTGTCCATCACCAACTCCCAGAGTTTACTCAAACTCATGTTCATCGAGTCGGTGATGCCATCCAGCCATATCATCCTCTGTCGTCCCCTTCTCCTCCTGCCCCCAATCCCTCCCAGCATCAGGGTCTTTTCCAATGAGTCAGCTCTTCGCATGAGGTGGCCAAAGCACTGGAGTTTCAGCCTCAGCATCAGTCCTTCCAATGAACACCCAGGACTGATCTCCTTCAGGATGGACTGGTTGGCTCTCCTTGCAGTCCAAGGGACTCTCAAGAGTCTTCTCCAACACCACAGTTCGAAAGCATCAATTCTTTGGCGCTCAGCTTTCTTCACAGTCCAACTGTCACATCCATACATGACCACTGGAAAATCCATAGCCTTGACCAGATGGACCTTTGCTGGCAAAATAATGTCTCTGCTTTTTAACATGCTATCTAGGTTGGTCATAACACTCCTGTATATACATATATATATATATATACATATATATTCAATTTCACAAAATATGTATGAGACCTATAGGGAACAGCATGGATTACTGGCAGAAATATAATATTTTGTGAAGAAAGCTTATTGTGGTATAATACACACAAACCTTTAATACAATGCTTTACAAAAGTACAATAGTGCTAAAACTTTCAATAGTACTGACCTTTGGGGAGAAGAAAGAAGAAATGGGGAAGTTTGCACAGCAAAGTTATTGGCAAGGTTCTAATTGTTAGATTAGGTGGTTGGATTAGGAGTATTATTTTATTATGTTTTATAGCAAGTGGATTATATGTAGTATATTTACTTCTTAAATTAATTATTATGGTTTATGAATGATTCTTCTAAAATAACATACAAAGAATTTAATACAAAGATTCCTACAAATAGTCAATCAGAGCAGTTGTATGAATGACTGTCTAAAATAATATTAATTAGGGATGTATTAGGGATGGCAAATTAATAAAATCTGAAAAGCGATAAGGACCACAGGAGTATTTGATAATGATAGAAAGTATCTTGTCATCCATATTTTTTAAGCAATGGATGCTCAGTTGAAAAGAAGCAAAGCATAAAGCCCAGTTACAACTGATTTTCTGTGAATCCATAGAAAGTAGACGAGAGTGCTCAAAAAGGAAAGATCTATAAAGTTCATTTTCCCTTGAGGATCCACTGCTCCAAACACAGGGCCACCAACAATACCATAGGACATATTCTATGACCAGCTAGACATCAGTTTACTAGATGAAAGTGGCCAAAAACTAGAAATAGTCAAGCTGAAGAGGGAGTAAAAAGAAAATCTTTGAAGTAGAGTTCCAGCATGTTTCCCTTTTGCAATGGTGATTTTTAAGTACTAAAATATTTTATCCGATGTAATCCTTGAATAATATTTTTTATTGAATTTAGATTTCACTTTATAAACCTGAGGCTTTGTCATCTCCATAAGTTTTGAATACTTCATGTACCAAATAAATCTAAGAGAGTAGAGTTTCTTCTACTCTTGAGCTATAAATACAATTAACTACATACTAATTCTGATACCATAGTCTCTTTTTTATACATTCAGTAACTTAATCAAGTGATCATTTTGTAGTTCTTTTATATAATAATTTTTTAATAAAAGAAAGCCAAGACTTTACTGAAACTCTTTGAAGTTTAAGAATCTCTCTTACTTTTACACACACACACACACACACACACACACACACAATTTTACCACTCAGAAGAACATGGTAATTGCAGGTTCAGCTTATAGAAAAGATAAAAACTCTGTCTTCAAGGCTAGACATTGCCATATAGCCTATTAAGATATTTCCTTGTGTTTTTATTGCTATTCTCTGATGGGAAAAAAAAGAGAGAGAGAGAATTACTTTCAAAAAGCCAAACTTGCCGAGTTTTTATGGTCCTCACTGTGTTTCAATATCCATAATATCCTGTTGTTTCAATACCCATAAAATTTTGGAATCCATCCACAAAATGTATAAGTAGGAAAAAATAAAGCTGAGAACTTCTAAGATTGGTGTTGGAGAATTGTTCAGTTTTAAATAAACACTATATTAAGAGCTCTATTAAAGTGTATAAATGGAAGAGAAAAGCAATTGCTTATAGATTTAGATATTTACAAAAACTATTGAGTGATCATTTTGTTTCCTATGACTTGGGACTTAAATAATAATTATGGCAATACAGGTAATATCTTTTCTCTTTATGACATTTTAAAATATACTGAAGTTAAAGAATGATTGTATCCTACTTTTTAGCATTTGAATTTTTTTCTTTTGCCAGTGATTTGGACAACAATTCCAAGAATTAACTTCACAAAACATATCTTAGTATACAATTGAGTTTAACGTAGTTGCTTCATTATCAAGGTATGTAAGACACCTACATGCCTCAGGAGAAAGAAGGGGGATGGGAAACAATCCTTTCCTATATATATATATATATATATATATATATATATATTTATATATATATAAACAAATATATATATATATTTGTTTAATTTGCTGGGCAAGCATTCTTCTAAATTATGTTTTCCAGGTTTATTGAGATATAATTGACACACAGTATTGTATGAGTTGAGTCTTTCTCAATTTTTTTTACTTTATTTTTTGGCATAATTGAGCTTCCCTTGTGACTCAGACAGTAAAGAGTCTGCCTGCAATACAGGAGACTGGGTTCAATCCCTGGGTTTGGAAGATGCCCTGGAGAAGGGAATGACTACCTACTTCAGTATTCTTGCCTGGAGAATTCCATGGAGAGAGGAGCCTGTTGGGCTATAGTCCATAGTGTTGCAAAGAGTTAAACATGAGTGATCGACTAACACTTTCACTTTCTTTTCACTTTTCCTCACATAATTACAGACTGAAAAGTATATTAGTACAATGCTTGTCTTCTTTTAGATTCTCAAAGATGAGACTAGCAAGCATTTAAAAATCAGACAAACTGTTCACATTGAAGAATGAAGAGAAGAACAGATTTTGTGGGGTTGCTCAAGTTAAAACTATAAGACACTAACAGTATCTGTTATTTCAAAACAGTGGAATATGATAATTTTTTATGTTACCATCACTTTTCTTTTTAGCACAGAACACAGATTTCATAGAAATTATGGGAAAAATTTCCAACATCTACCCAATTTTCTTCCAGAGCATACCCCAGGGTACATCAAAGCAACTGTTATGTGTACTCCTAGTTAAAGCCAGCTGAGCCTTGACAGGAATAATCTACTTGAAGTGATTTTCTCTTCTAACACTTTATATTTATCACTGTCAAGTAGGTATTATCATTGACATCTGGCAAGATGTCAGAATGTCTCATGTTGTTTAACACCTGCCATGGTTTAGGCATAAGACTCAGAAGTTTATTTAGGAATTGCTCAAATTAATTACTGTTTCATTAATGATTTTATAGTAGTCTTAAGAGCACATACTTTATTTTAAGAGCCACATATCTCCACAATTAAAATATTTTTCCATGAAATAATAATAATCTATACAATATTCACCATGGTCAAATACTAATATGTTTACTTTACTTATTTCTGTGTAACTAGTTCAGATTTGTGGTCTTCTTACATTTATTTAATCTCTACTACCAAAGGAAGTAGAGGCACAGTCATTGGGAAAATTCCTCAGACAGAACAAAATTAATGTATGCTGCTATCTAGATTTTTTCATTTATTATTCCAGACCACCTGACCTGCCTCTTGAGAAACCTGTATGCAGGTCAGGAAGCTACAGTTAGAACTGGATATGGAACAACAGACTGGTTCCAAATAGGAAAAGGAGTACATCAAGGCTGTATATTGTCACCCTGCTTATTTAACTTATATGCAGAGCACATCATGAGGAACACTGGGCTGGAAGAAGCACAAGCTGGAATCAAGGTTGCTGGGAGAAATATCAATAACCTCAGATATGCAGATGACACCACCCTTATGGCAGAGAGTGAAGAGGAACTAAACAGTCTCTTGATGAAAGTGAAAGAGGAGCATGAAAAAGTTGGCTTAAAGCTCAACATTCAGAAAACTAAGATCATGGCATCTGGTCCCATCATGTCATGGCAAATAGATGGGGAAACAGTGGAAACAGTGTCAGACTTTATTTTTTTGTGCTCCAAAATCACTGCAGATGGTGATTGCAGTGAAGAAATTAAAAGATGCTTACTCCTTGGAAGGAAAGTTATGACCAACCTAGATAGCATGTTAAAAAGCAGACCACTACAATACTGCAAAGTAACTAGCCTCTGACTAATAAAAATAAATGAAAAAAAAAAAAAAAAAAAGCAGAGACATTACTTTGCCAACAAAGGTCCATCTAGTCAAGGCTATGATTTTTCCAGTGGTCATGTATGGATGTGAGAGTTGGACTGTGAAGAAAGCTGAGCACCAAAGAATTGATGCTTTTGAACTGTGGTGTTGGAGAAGACTCTTGAGATTGCCTTGGACTGCAAGGAGATCCAACCAGTACAACCTACAGGAGATCAGCCCTGGGTGTTCATTGGAAGGACTGATGCTGAGGCTGAAACTCCAGTGCTTTGGCCACCTCATGCGAAGAGCTGACTCATTGGAAAAGACCCTGATGCTGGGAGGGATTGGGGGCAGGAGGAGAAGGGGACGACAGAAGATGAGATGGCTGGATGGCATCACCGCCTCGATGGGCATGAGTTTGAGTAAACTCTGTGAGTTTGTGATGGGTAGGGAGGCCTGGCGTGCTGCGATTCATGGGGTCGCAAAGAGTCGGACACAACTGAGCTACTGAACTGAACTGATGGTGTAAAATATGTTAGTTGAATGAAGAGTGTGACTAAAATAATACAGTTTGCAATATGTATCAAATTTTCTTAAAATTTTATCTACATTATAGCCATTAGTTTTATGTTTGCGATTTTTTATTCTTCACTAAAACTGAGGATTCACAAGCTATTCCATCTTCTCCAAATGAAAATTCAACACATATGGAGTAGATATATGAAGATTACTGAAAATATACATCCTCCTTAACTTCAGCAATACCAGGGATTTTTACACGATTTTGGCAACCTTGACTTTTCTTATATTGAAAATCAAAGTATGCCTGTAGGATCCTGTTATCTATAGTGATTATTCTATCTCTAGCAATCAGAATGGTTTTACTTTATTTACTTTAAATTTCATGATTTAATAATTATCCCCTAATGTTTAACTTCATTTGTTAAAATTTTAAAAGATTAGGATAATGTTGCTTATTTGGAGTCTTTTGTAATTGTATAAAAAATTTAGGATATTTATTTTCTGTGAAAATATGCCACTGGAGGGACTTCCCTGGTGGTCCAGTGATTAAGAATCCACTTTGCAATGTAGGGGGTGGGGGCTCAATTCCTGTTTGGGGAACTAAAGTCCTACATGCTATAGGGCAACTAAGCCCCTGTACCACAATTAAAGAAGCCCTTCTGGGCTTCAATGAAGAACTCTTATGTTGCAAATAAGACCTGACATAATCAAATAAATAAATAAATAAATTTTTTTTAATGTCGTTGGAACTTTTCAAGAATGTTACTGGAATTCTCAAAAGGACTGCATTGAATCTATAGATGTTTTATATAATATGGACATTTTAACAACATTAATTCTTCCAATCCATGAACATGGATGTTTTCCCATTTGTTTGTCTTCTGTGATTAAATTTAAGACTAATATAATAAATTTATATTATCCTCGGTGGGATTTAATGGGATTGTTTTATTTTTTTCAGATATTTTGTTGTTAACATTTAGAAATGAAATTGATTCTATATGTTTATGTTATATCCTGAATCTTTACTAAAATCTTTGATTAAATGCAACAGTTGGATGATTGATTTTTTAAGGTTTTTTGTGTATAAGATAATATCCATTGTAAATAGTGACAATTCTTCCTTTCCAATTCAGATACCTTTTATTTCTTGGTCTTATCTAATTCTTCTAAATATATTTCTAGGTCTGTGTTGAATAAGAACAGTGAGAGTGGACACCCTTTTCTTTGTTTTGTTCCTGATGTTAGAAGAAAAGCTTTCAACATTTTACTACGGAGTATGATATTCGCTGTTGGTTTGTTGTACTGAACCCTGAATAGCAAAGCAATACTGAGAAAGAAGGACCAGTCAGAGGCATTACACTTGCTGATTTCAAACTACGCTTCACAGCTATAGTAATTAAGAATATGGTACTGGCATAAAAACACACATAGACCAATGGAACAGAATAGAGAGTCCTAAAATAACCCATGTGTATATGGTCAACTAATATTTAACAAGGGAGTAAAGGGTACATATGGGGAAAGGATACTTCCTTCAGTAAATGGTGTTGGAAAGCTGGATAACCACATGGAGAAAAATGAAATCAAACCACCTAACATCCCACTCACAGAAGTTAACTTGAAGTAAAGACTTAAACATTAAACATGCTACCCTAAATTCCTGGAGGAAAGCATAGGAGAGGAACACTTTGACACTGGTCTTGGTAAAGCTCTTTTGGATATGACCCCAAAAGGTCAAGGAACAAAAGCAAAAGTCAACAAGTCGAAATACATCAAACTAAAAAGCTTCTGCACAATGAAAGAAACAATCAACCAAATGGAACCTATAGAATGGGAGAAAATATTTATAACCATATGTCAGATAAAGGGTTAATATCCAAAATATGTAAAGGATTCAAACAACTCAGTATCAGAAAAATAATCCAATTAAAACATGAGCAAAGAAACTGAATAGACATTTTTTCCAAAGAAGCTATCCAATGGTCAATAGGATCCTGAAAATAGGTTCAATATCATGAATCATCAGGAAAATGCAAGTTGAAGTCATGAGATGGTATCATCTCACAGCTGTTAGAATGGCTGTCGTGAAAAAGATAAGAGAGCAAATGCTGGTGAGGATGCAGAGAAAAGGGAACACTTGTGCACTGTTGGGGGAGACGTCTATTGGTTTAGGCACTATGGGAATTAAGACGGAGGTTCCTCAGAAAGCTAAAAATAAAACTACCATATGACCTAGCAATTCCATTTCTTTATATATATCCAAAGGAAACAAAAACAAGATATCAAAAACATATTTGTACTTCCATGTTCACTACAGTGTTATTCACAATACCCAAAATGCAATCTAAGGGTCTGTCCACAAATGAATACTTAAAGATGACCATTATTCACCTATGAGAAGGAAATCCTGCCATTTGCAACCCCATGGATGGACCTTAAGGGCATAATGCTAGGTGAAGTAAGTCAGAAAGAAAGCTACAAATACTGCATGATAACGGTTATATGTGGAATCTACAAAAGCCACATTTGTAGCAACAGAAAGTAGAATGGTGGTTAGTAGGGCCTGCAGAATAGGAATATTACAGAGATATTTAAGAGTAAAAACTTGTAACTAGAAAAGGAAAATAATTCTGGCAATCTAATGAATAGTCAAGTGATTATAATCAAATGCTATAATATACACACCAAAATTACTGGGAGTAGATCTTAATTATTATAACCACATAAAAGAAATTAAAATTATGTGAGGTGATAAAGATGTCAGCTAAGGTTATTGTGATAATCATATTGCAAAATGTAAATGTATCAAATCAACTTGTTTTATACCTTAAACTTACATAGTATTATGCCAATTATATCCTTAAAAATTGGGGAAAGCCAAGGCAACTTCAAATGAACTTTCTTTGAACTCAGAAAACTGGTTGGATTCAGGTAATGGACTGTAATGAGTGAAAGAATCATAACAAGCAGAGAAACAAGGGTCACTGATTATGGCACATTCTTTATAAACTCTCTTCAATGTAACCTTTTGTAAAGTTTTTCTTTCACCCAATCCATGTACAATTTGGCCTGATTGATGAAAATTTCGTAGATCTGTAACTTAAGCAACCACAGTTAACAACAGAAAAGGCTTTTGACAGTTGGTGCAAATATTTTAAAGCTTTCACATAGTACTACAGTATTATTTTGATATCCCTTGGTATATTTAATTCTGTATATATTAAATTTAAATATCTTTGGTAAAATAAAAAAAACAAAAAAGACATATAAACACGACATTACTTTTCACAGCTTTCTGAGTTTTTCAAATGAGTTTCTAAATGGATCCCCAAAACAATCTATGTAAACAATATATTTGAATAATAGAGAATGCTTAATCTGAACTCAGCTATATGACATAAATAAAACACCAAGCGAAAACCAATAGAATAATATTGTTTTCCATTACAAGAAAAGGAAAATTCTCAAAGTTGTGCTTTTGAAGATAAAGATTCACATTAGCTTTACTTTAGCACACATGTATCTCTGTGTAAGGTCAAAACAAATATGTGATGTTTTGCAAGCTTTTCTTTTAGATTTCCAGCACTTTTATCGTATGTCCACTTTAAACCTGATTCTCTCTTTCTCCATTTCTCTTTCCATTTCTTTCATAATTTAATGGTCTATCTATTTTTCTATTCACACAAATAAGTAACCATTATATTTCTATATAGATACATATGCATAACATAGTATTTTTCATACATAACACTATGTATTACATATGTATATGAGATATTTATTGGCTACTTCAGTTAAAGTACTGAAAACCTGAAAGAAAAATTAGAGAGAATTAGACACTTCTACTAAATTCAATCTATCTATCACAAACTAGGTAGCTTATTCTTTAAGAAAACTCAAGTTTTGAATAGAAACATTTTTAAAAGAAAATTCTGTCTATTGTGTATAAAAATACTGAAAGAATACAGGGCGTTATGAAAGGGAAAAATCCAGAACATTAAACTAATAAAAGAATACTAATATACTTTAATTTGTGTTTGAAATACTATAGTATTTTAAGTAAGAATAAGATTTCCTTGATTCATGCTTAAAATACTGTGTGGAAAAGAGTATCACCTTTAGAAAAATACAAAATTCTATTTTACACGCTCTTTATTAACTCATGAAAATGCTGCTGTACCTGCTAGAATGAAGAGATAATTTATTCATATATTCAATTCAAAAAGTGATTATTAGGCATCTGAAATTAAGGTCAAAGTATAAGTAGTCTCATATTATTTTATTTTCAAATACTTCAAAGAGCACGGTAGGCTTTTGAATAAATAGAATATAATTACTAGAAAATAAAGACATATACTCATAGCAATGTAGCAGAATCAAAAGCCACAAAAAAGTAATAATGAAAAAGGTTAGAAAGAATAAGTGGGCTCTAGATTGTATTCTGTCACAGCTTATGTATACTACCTGTGAAACAAGAAAGCTGATTTAATTTTCCTGGAGTTATGGTGTTAAAAATTATTTTTGTGCATTAATTTTTGTTTAACCATATAGCAATCACCTTAGAAGAATCAATAATTATGTTTTATAATAATAATACAAGAATCATAAAAATAATAATAGTTCATTCTCAATGTTTATAAACAATATAAATATGCACACATACATGCAAATCATATTTAGAGTGGTGACAGAACTAGGCATTTTCCTTGATCTCATGAAGTTTAGAATACTAAAAGAAAATTAATAATAAATACATAGTTAAAATTTAATTAAATAGAAATGAATGTCTATAATAGAATTCTGAGTTTCTAACTTTAATTTACAAATGGTGCTATCACTTATTAAAATCAGTAAAATAGATTTTTAGGAGGAAACCAGTGATTACCACGTTCTGTTCATTTAGAAATAATGATGAGTTAACCAAATCATCAAGTAGAAAGTTGGATACATGTGTCTGGTACAAAATGTTTAGGTTTTTGATGCAGAAACCTGCATAAATTTGTTACCATGCATTTGACATTGAAACCCATGTAATTGATGTTATTAACAAAAGTAGTGCAAATATGGACAATGAAAAAAGATTAGGTGTGAATGTCAATATGGGAATAAAAGATGTAGTCAGGAAAGTGATGGAGAGGCAGCATATGAACCCAAATGTTTCATGTATCAGAAGCTAGAGAGGAAAGTTCCATAAGAAAGGCATAGTTTTGATTTGCATTTCTCTGATGATGAGTGATGTTGAGCATCTTCTCATGTGTTTGTTAGCCATCTGTATGTCTTCTTTGGAGAAATGTCTGTTTAGTTCTTTGGCCCATTTTTTGATTGGATCATTTATTTTTCTTGAATTGAGCTTCAGGAGTTGCTTGTATATTTTTGAGATTAATCCTTTGTCTGTTGCTTCATTTGCTATTATTTTCTCCCAATCTGAGGGCTGTCTTTTCACCTTGCTTATAGTTTCCTTTGTTGTGCAAAAGCTTTTGCGTTTCATTAGGTCCCATTTGTTTATTTTTGCTTTTATTTCCAATATTCTGGGAGGTGGGTCATAGAGGATCCTGCTCTGATTCATGTCGGAGAGTGTTTTGCCTATGTTCTCCTCTAGGAGTTTTATAGTTTCTGGTCTTACATTTAGATCTTTAATCCATTTTGAGTTTATTTTTGTGTATGGTGTTAGAAAGTGTTCTAGTTTCATTCTTTTACAAGTGGTTGACCAGTTTTCCCAGCACCACTTGTTAAAGAGGTTGTCTTTGAGGTACCAAAGACAGTCAGAATGGCTGCTATCCAAAAGTCTACAAGATATAAATGATGGAGAGGTGTGGAGAAAAGGGAACCCTCTTACACTATTGATGGGAATGCAAACTAGTACAGCCACTATGGAGAACAGTGTGGAGATTTCTTAAAAAACTGGAAATAGAACTGTCATATGACCCAGCAATCCCACTTCTGGGCATACACACTGAGGAAACCAGATCTGAAAGAGACATGTGCACCCCAATGTTCATCGCAGCACTGTTTATAATAGCCAGGACATGGAAGCAACCTAGATGCCCATCAGCAGATGAATGGATAAGGAAGCTGTGGTACATATACACCATGGAATATTACTCAGCCATTAAAAAGAATTCATTTGAATCAGTTCTAATGAGATGGATGAAACTGGAGCCCATTATACAGAGTGAAGTAAGCCAGAAAGATAAAGAACATTACAGCATACTAACACATATATATGGAATTTAGAAAGATGGTAACGATAACCCTATATGCAAAACAGAAAAAGAGACACAGAAATACAGAACAGACTTTTGGACTCTGTGGGAGAAGGTGAGGGTGGGATGTTTCGAGAGAACAGCATTGAAACATATATATTATCTAGGGTGAAACAGATCACCAGCCCAGGTGGATGCATGAGACAAGTGCTCGGGCCTGGTGCACTGGGAAGACCCAGAGGAATTGGGTGGAGAGGGAGGTGGGAGGGGATCGGGATGGGGAATACATGTAATCCATGGCTGATTCATGTCAATGTATGACAAAACCCACTACAATATTGTAAAGTAATTAGCCTCCAACTAATAAAAATAAATGAAAAAAATTAAAAAAAAAAAAAGAAAGGCGTAGTTAATCCTGTCATGCACAACTGAGACATTGAGTAGAAATTATTCATTTGGCCAATATCGATTGTGTACCTTTGCATGCCAGACACAATCCTAGCCTCCTAGGACACACCAGTGAAGAAATTAGTCCAGATTCCTCCCTTGTGAAGTCCTCTTTCCCCTCTCTAGTTGGGGAAGAGGGGGGTAATATAAATAATAAACATATTAATTATATAAAATCAAGTATTTTGGAATGTAATAAATGCTATAAAAATAAAGTAGACTAGATAAGGTTTTTTGTGAGTATAGCAACCCAGCAAAATGTAGTGAAAGATGAAGTTGGAAAAATAATAAATAGCATTTACTATGAGTTTGAGCAGAGGAGTGACATGTTATGAGTTGTATTGTAAGAGAATTATTCCTGTAACTCTGCTGAAAACAAGCTGAAAAGGGACAGTGAGGAAGCTACACTTCTAGTTTAGAGATTGAATTACCGCAAGAGAACTTTTGGTGACGGTTTTACCAGAGTGCATAAGGATGATGAAAGGTGCTTGGCTTTAGCAAACATTTTAAAAGAAGTAACAATAATCTTTTCTCCCCTCCCCACTCGGCTTTCATTCAGCAATGAGAATTCAAGGATAGCACTAAGATTTTTGGCCTGAGCAATTAGAAGCATAAGCTGCCATCAACTGAGGTATGACAATCTGAGGCTACACAAGATTTTGAGCAGTTTCAGAAGTTCAGTTGTAGAATTTTCAAGTTTAAGATGTTGATTAATCATCCAACTAGAAGCATTGCTGGAGAAAGTTGGCAATGTGAGCTGGAGATATAATAAATGTGGACATTTTAAATACTTTGATTGCATTTAAAGACATAAGACTGAATGTAATTATCTTGGGAATGAGTATAGATAGAAAATCTAGGATAGGCTATCCTGGGACAATGCAAAATTGTGAGGGAGAAGCAAAGGAGCTGCCAAAAGATGATGCTTGACTTGGCTACATGTGAAGGGATGATAATTTGTATGTCAGAGACATGTCCTCAGTCACAAAGTTAAAAGCAGGCTATTAAGAATCATAAAGTGAAAATTCAATATATATCACCTCATTAAATTATCTCAGCTTTCCTATTAATGAACTGTATAATTATTTATACTCATTGATTAAGTAACTGTCAAATGTTATGGAGTTTCTAACTGCTTTTGCTGTTTTCTTGCTAAGTTGTGTCCAATTCTTTTGCAACCCCATAGACTGTAGTCCGCCAAGCTCCTCTGGCCATTGGATTTCCCAGGCAAGAATACTGGAATGGGTTGCCATTTCCTTTTCCAGGGGATCTTTCTAACCTCAAATCAAACCTGAGCCTCCTGCATTGGCAAGTGGGTTCTTTATCACTGAGCCACTGGGGAAGCTCTTTTAACTGCTAGGCTATTGCTCTTGGATTGATCTCTTCTTTAAAAAGAAAAGGAAGGAGAAGAAAAAGAGAAAAAAATCTTTCTATTAAATTATACATTGATTGTGCATTTGCAAGTTATTTTTCAATGAGTAAATATATTATTTGTTGATTGAATAAGCCATGTAATACATTATGGTTGGGAATTTAAAAGGATGGCCTGTAACTCTTTGAATCAAATATTGAAACTTCTAATCAGCTTTTAGATCCTATTACTGTAGTTCCTTTCACTCATCTTGCATTACTCTTCATTATGTTTTCATTTGGTTATTCTTTACTAAATAGTACTTCTGATTTCCACCTTAGTTTTCTATAGATATTCTCTAGATGTTCTCAGATGCTAAGTTGTCTGACTCTTTTGGGACCGCGTGGACTGTAGCCCACCAGGCTCCTCTGTCCATGGAAATTTCCAGGCAAAGATACTGGTATGGGTTGCCATTTTCTTCTCCAGGAGATCTTCCATACCTAGGGACTGAACCCAAGTCTCTTGCATTGGCAGTCAATTCTTTACCACTGGTGCGACGTAGGGGCTTCTCCTCTAGAGAAGCCTTTTCTTGATTTGAAGCAATTTCCAATATTCCTTCTGAAGTCTCAACTATATTGTTTATTTATATTCTTTCAGCTGCTTTACTACTTTTTAAATACCTGTTATAGAGTAACAAAATAGATTCTAGGACAGACTGCTGCTGCTGCTGCTAAGCCACTTCAGTCGTGTCCGACCCTGTGTGACCCCATAGACGGCAGCCCAATAGGCTCCCCCGTCCCTGGGATTCTCCAGGCAAGAACACTGGAGTGGGTTGCCATTTCCTTCTCCAATGCATGACAGTGAAAAGTGAAAGTGAAGTCACTCAGTTGTGTCCGACTCTTAGCGACCCCATGGACTGCAGCCCACCAGGCTCCTCCGTCCATGGGATTTTCCAGGCAAGAGTACTGGAGTGGGGTGCCATTGCCTTCTCCACTAGGGCAGACTAGAGACAAACAAACAAACAAGCAAAACTAGGAAAATAGCAGTATATGAGTGAGACCAACAGGAAAAGGTAATATAATGTGCGTTTAATCCTAAATCCTAAATATGAAACTAATTAGATAAAAAGGAAATATTCAAAAATTCTGCTAAAACATGAATAAACAGATGGCCATAGAACGCGATGCCTGAGAAAACCTCTCCTGAATAAATGACAACTCAGGGTGTTTTTGATCATGTGTATCTGTAAGTTTAATTCTTAAGAATTTTAATTCGGTGGAAGTCATGCAAGCAATACATTACATATTTAATGCTTAATTGTAGTTTTAATGGTTTTGTTTATTATTGAACATAACAGTGTTTTGAATGTCATTTGTTTGTTATTCAAAATGAATAGGAGACCCTTTTTCCACCAAAATTTGCAATCCAATTAATTGAGATAACATTTCTAAGTACTTTTTACACTGCAGGAATATAGTAGATGGAAAAATATGAATGTCTTTCCTCACTCTATTCACATCTAACATGTTATATGGTTTTAAGCAATATGAGAGGGACACAGTGGTATTTTTCACTCTCACTAACTCAATGAAAAGAGTAAAGTTTAAATATCAACTTATTCTCTATTAGCTATGTGTTTAAAAGACTTACTGGAAGGAGACACTGAATAACTCCTTACAGTAACTGAATAACTTCACCTGCTTATGAAGGTTCTTAGTTCAAAATATGATGTATCAGATCTCAAATGGACCAGACCACTTTTTGCTTTTATCAGAAAACAGTGGAATCAGAGAATTCTTTCTTGCTACTGTCTAGTCAGGGGAGGTAAGTTCTTTTACATGCCTCTGGAGAGCGACATTTTCATCACCTACCTTTCAAGATCCTGAGGGTGACCCAACAGCATTATTTTTAGAATGCTAAACAAGACTGTAGCCTGCTGACAAGAAAAAACTGACAAGCTGCAAAAATTACAACCTTTTAAAGGCTTCATCTTCCAAAATTTCCATCTATATATCCTTGAATCTTATACCAGATAATCACTACTTGTCTTTATTTAAACTAACTTTAGTTTAACAACAAAACAAAAAATTGTGTTTCCTCTCTTCTCATGTGTACTATCTAAACTGGACTTAGAATTATTTTTCAAATTTAAGCTCTATTATTGTACATTAATGACTTAACAATCTTACAAATGACCATGTCACAGCCAGTCTCTGAGATTTTGTTCTTGACAACTAGACACTCATTTACATTTATGTTTGGCTAACCATTGCGAGAACACCCAAGACCTTGATAAAAAGAAAGTCTCAGTGTTAGTCTCTCAGTCATGTTCCTCTCTTTGCGACACCATGGACTATAGCCCACCAGACTCTTGTGTTCATGGAATTATCCAGGAAAGAATACTGGAGTAGATAGCCATTCCTTTCTCCAGGGTATCTTCCCAACCCTAGGATTGAACCCGGTCCTCCTGAATTGCTGGAGAAGTCAATGGCACCCCACTCCAGTACTCTTGCCTGGAAAATCCCATGGACGGAGGAGCTTGGTAGGCTGCAGTCCACAGGGTCGCTAAGAGTCGGCACGACTGAGCGACTTCACTTTCACTTTTCACTTTCATGCATTGGAGAAGGAAATGGCAACCCACGCCAGTGTTCTTGCCTGGAGAATCCCAGGGACAGAGGAGCCTATTGGGCTGCCGTCTATGGGGTCGCACAGAGTCGGACATGACTGAAGCGACTCAGCAGCAGCAGTGGCAGCTCCTGAATTGCAGGCAGATTCTTCACCACCTGATTCACCAGGGAAATCCCAGTGCCTTCCCAGAAATGCATTGCTAAAATCTAAAATTAAAACTCTGAGCTTTGCTTGTAGTTTCTCAACATTTATCTCTCTCATCTTCTTAATACAAATGAGCCGGCTTCTTGACAATATTGAAATTTATTTTACATCTGGCAAATTTCTTATCTTCTTTCTATTCAGTTCAGTTCAGTCGCTCAGTTGTGTCCAGCTCTTTGCGACCGCATGGACTGCAGCACACCAGGCCTCCCTGTCCATCACCAACTCCCAGAGTTTACTCAAACTCATGCCCATTGAGTCGGTGCTGCCATCCAACCATCTCATCCTCTGCCATCCCTTTCTCCTCCAGTCTTCAATCATTCCCAGCATCAGGATCTCTTCAAATGAGTCAGTTCTTCAGATCAGGTGGCCGAAGTATTGGAGTTTCAGACTCAGCTTCAGTCCTTACAATGAATACTCATGAATGATTTCCTTTAGGATGGACTGGTTGGATCTCCTTGCAGTCCAAGGGACTCTCAAGTGTCTTCTCCAACACCACAGTTCAAAAGCATCAATTCTTCAGCACTCAGCTTTCTTTATAGTCCAAGTCCTGCATCCATACATGACTACTGAAAAAAAAAACATAGTTTTGACTAGATGGACCTTTGTTGGCAAAGTAATGTTTCTGCTTTTTAATAAGCTGTCTAGGTTGGTCATAACTTTTCTTCCAAGGAGCAAGTGTCTTTTAATTTCATGGCTGCAGTCAACATCTGCAGTGATTTTGAAGCACAGAAAATAAAATCTGTTACTGTTTCCAGTTTCCCCACCTATTTGCCATGAAGTAATGGGACCAGATACCATGATCTTAGTTTTCTGAATGTTGAGTTTTAAGCCACCTTTTTCACTCTCCTCTTTCACTTTCATCAAGAGATTCTTTAGTTCTTCACTTTCTGTCTTTACTTTTTGAAGCCCCCTTGTGGCTCAGATGGTAAAGAGTCTGCCTGCAATGTGGAACACCCAGGTTCTATCCCTGGTTTGGGAAGATGCTCTGGAGAAAGAAATGGCAACCTACTCCAGTAATCTTGCCTGGAAAATCCCATGGATGGAGGAGCCTGGTCGGTACAGTCCTTGGGGTCGCAAAGAGTCGGACATGACTAGCAACTTCACTTTTCTGTCGAGGTTATTGATATTTCTCCCAGCAATCTTGATTCCAGCTTGTGCTTCATCCAGTCCAGCATTTCTCATGATGTACTCTGCATATAACTTAAATAAGCAGGGTGACAATATACAGCCTTGACATATTCCTTTCCCAATTTGGAACCAGTCTGTTGTTCCGTGTCCAGTTCTAAATACGCCAGCAAATTTGGAAAACTCAGCAGTGGCCACAGGACTGGAAAAAGTCAGTTTTCATTCCAATTCCAAAGAAAGGCAATGCCAAATAATGCTTAAACTACCACACAATTTCACTCATCTCACCTGCTAGTGAGCTAATTCTCAAAATTCTCCAAGCCAGGCTTCAACAGGACGTGAACTGTGACTTCCAGATGTTCAAGCTGGATTTAGAAAAGCCAGAGGAACCAGAGATCAAATTGACACATCCATTGGATCATCGAAAAACCAAGAGAGTTCCAGAAAAACATCTACTTCACTTTATTGACTATGCCAAAGCCTTTGACTGTGTGAATCACAATAAACTGTGGAAAATTCTTCTATTAGATCCTTTCTTTCCAATTTGGCTTATAATAAATAATTTTGAAAGGAAAAATTGTTGCCCCATAAATACAATTAATTTAATGATATCCTTTTCTTTGTAAGTATATTTTAAGCATAAAATAAATGATAGAATTTAAATGAAGAAATAAAATGATATTTAAGGGTTGAGTGAGTTGAGAGAGACACAGTTGGTGATTAGAAATGGGTATGATAAGTAATGAGAAGTTTTTAAAGTTACCAAAAAATGTAATACCAAGACAAATGTGCTCTGTTTAGACTGTAATTTGTTTAGACATATGTAAGTCAGCATTGCAGGACAAGAAGTATGTTGTGGGATAAAAATTAAATTGTAAATCTCCATGGACATGTTAGGTAGAAAGAATCTCCACATGGAGATTCAGAGAGGCTGACACACTTTAACTTTGCAAGTTCTTTTAGGCCTTGACTAATTAGCTTATTGTTTTTTTTTTTTTTTCTACTGTGATTATTTCCTTAAAGAGCACTCATGGCATTCACAGTAGTTTGACAAGTTCATGTTCACTGAGTACTATAATATTTAGTAAAGTATATTCTGGCCTGGAGTCATTGCCAACCAAACATAGTGTGATATTTTCCCATTTAAAAAAAACAAAAAAGGTTATCATGTTGAAAGGTGATTTTATTGGAGTTTGTCTTAAGAAAGCTAATTTTTTCATTGCTCTTATTGATTATTTCTTCCATTTGAACCTGGTCCTTAATGTTTAGTATTATTTATTATTCTTTAATGTTTAGTAATCTTTATTTTGTTCCTTTGACATCTCTCTAGTTATTTACAACTGAACTGTACTGCTATAATATTAATGTCTCAATAAACTGCTTATTCCCAATCCTAAAAGGAATCAGCCCTGAATATTCATTGGAAGGACTGATGCTGAAGCTGAAACTCTAGTACTTTGGCCACCTGATGTGAAAAACTGACTCACTGGAAAAGACCCTGATGCTGGGAAAAATTGAAGGCAGGAGGAAAAAGGGATGACAGAGGATGAGATGGTTGGATGGCATCACTGACTTGATGGACATGAGTTTGAGCAGGCTCTGAGAGTTGGTGATGGACAGTGAAGCCTGGTGTGCTTCAGTCCATGGGTTTGCAAAGAGTTGGACATAACTGGGCGATAGAACTGAACAGAGTGTGTGATAAAGGCAGTTTCTGTGTTACCTCTTCATTTCAAATACAAGAATACTTATAAACCATTTTTAAGATTACTTTGAATGTTTTCCAAATATATGCAACTAAATTGTGATCCTTTTGAGAGAAGAAACAATGTAGTTTTTTAATCAATATATGCCTAACCCTGAATATAATGTTAGTTTTATGTTACCATACTTTTGGCAATTCTTTCCAAAAGTATCTTATTTTCAGAAACTTTTGCATTTTGTGTTTTCCTGTTTCTCTGGTTCATTTAATCTGATAGTCCTGGAGGGTTGATTGTAGTCTTTTTTCCCCTTTTTTTAACATATGCTTATTTTCCATTCTCTGTTTTACAAGGGTTGCCATTTGAAGACTCATTCTTATAGCCCTTACCAATGCTCTTCTAATTCCCTGGTTTGTCCATCTTCATCTTCAATAATTCATTCAGTTATTCAGTCAGTGAGAAAAACTTTCACAAGACCTTAATTTTAATTCCTGTGTATATTTAATTACATTATCATTTGCATCTTCTTTTTCCCCATATGTACTTTGATCTGAAATTGTTTATTTTGCATCTTTGCGAGCCTTGCATTTTTTGATTGCTGCTGAGGTTCTGTTATTCATAATTTCAGACTATGCGTAATTTCAGTGCACCAAGACAGTGACTGCCACATAATATCTGCATCACAAAGCTTTATTATAAAATGATTAAGTTATTAATTGACATGACAAAATTCTCACTGAATGGAGACAACCGTTAGTCACAGTACTTTAACACATTTATTTTTTACCACACTTGAAGAATGAGTAAATAGACAAGAGAAGAAGGAAGACCAAAAATACAAGGCAGTCTGAAAATAGCGCTGCATATTCAAGGACTTGCCAAATGGCAAAATTCTAGTGTCTTTATTTTGGTACATGAAAGTTAGTAAGCAAATTGTTGCATAGAGTTACCTCCAAATGTTGATTATCTTTTTCTTTTATAAAAGCAGAACTTTTTACTCAACGTATAACGGCTCATTAAAAAGACTACATTCCCAAGTGGCCTTGGAACAAAGGTCTGGTCAATCAGGTGCAAATTTCATGTGGCAGCTTCTGGTAAACTTCTTGTCCAAAACAAATTGTATCAAACAAAGTTCAATGAGCAAGATAGACTTTATTTAAGGTTATTGCAATTGTGGAGAGAGCTTGGCCTCAATTGTGTTGAAGACAAGGCAGGGGGATGTTTAAACTCTGTGGTGGGCAGTCTTCGCGGAGAGTCGCCGCGGTTTCCTGCTTCAACAGTGCTTGAACGGAACCCGGCTGCTCGTGCCCCCCAGCCCCGGCAGGCTACTCAGAGCCAGCCCTCGTCCCCACTTGACAGCACCCTCCGACCGGCCCAATCCTCACCGCCGCTCCAGCGCAGCGCAGCCGTCGCCGTCGCCGTCGCCGCCACCGCCCCTTCTCATCCGCCCGCCATGACGAGCGCATCCCCCTCGCAGGAGCGCCAGAACCACCACCAGAACTCGGAGGCCGCCATCAACCGCCAGATCCACCTGGAGCTCTACGCCTCCTATGGGTACCTGTCCATGTCGTACTATTTGGACCGCGATGATGTGGCTTTGAAGAACTTTGCCAAGTACTTTCTTCACCAATCTCATGAGGAGAGGGAACATGCTGAGAGACTAATGAAGCTGCAGAACCAGCGAGGCGGCCGAATCTTCCTTCAGGATATCAAGAAACCAGGCCGTGATGACTGGGAGAATGGGCTGAATGCAATGGAGTGTGCGCTGTGCTTGGAAAGAAGTGTGAATCAATCACTACTGGAACTGCACAAACTGGCCACTGAAAAAAATGATCCCCATCTGTGTGATTTCATTGAGCTTCATTACCTGAATGAGCAGGTGGAAGCCATCAAAGAATTGGGTGACCACATAACCAACCTGCGCAAGATGGGGGCCCCTGGATCTGGCATGGCAGAGTACCTCTTTGACAAGCACACCCTGGGACACATTGAGCGCTAAGCCTCAGGCTGGCTTCCCACAGCCACAGGGGTGACTCCTCTGGTCCCCAAGGCAGTGCTTGCATATTTGGGTTACCTTCACCTTTTCTATAAGTTGCAACAAAACATCTACTTAAGTTCTTTCTTTAGTACCATTCCTTCAAATAAAGTAATTTGGTACCCACCCCCCAAAAAAAAAATAAAAAATAAAAAAATAAACTCTGTGGTGTGTAGTGGAAAATTAGTGGAAGGCAGGACAACAGTGGGGGCAAGTTGATAGTTGGGATTTACTGAGCACAGTGAATTATCCCTGAGTTTTCAAATGCTTTTTCTCTGTAATTAGGGTCTGTGTTTCCTAATTGGCATAAATCTAAGTTAGGCTCCTCCATTCCCACAGAAACTGAGAAATAGAACTACCTTTCTCGATGTTTTCATTTGAAAGCGAGGGCTCGAGGTGCTTCAGAAAGACATTCTTGGGTTGTGAAACTGACTAGAGACTGGCAGGAAATTTGTAAGTATTTCAGAGTGATTAGGGTATGGAGAAAAGGAAACCATTGTGCATTGCTGGTGGGAATGTAAATTGGTGCAGTTATCATGTAAAACAAGATGTAGTTTTCTCAAAGAAAGAAAAATAGAGCTAACATAATGCAGTGATTTCCCTTCTGAGTTTTTGTCTGAAGAAAATAAAAACACTAGCTTAAAAAGATATGTGCCTGCTCTCCATGTTCATTATGGCATTATTCATCGTAATGTATTAAAATGATATAATTTCTAATAAGTAATAGAAAATATTTCAGCCATGAAAAGGAATACATCATTACCATTTTCAATAATATGGACCTCAGTGACTTTAGTGAAATAAGTCAGACAAAGATGAATACAGAATGTGGAATCTAAACAAAACAAAAATAGTGAAACACAAGATACAGAGAATGGATTTATGATTGTCAAAGTGAGATGGGGAATTGAAAGAAATGGGTGAATGGGGGAGAAAGGTGGAAAAACATCACATTGTTGGAGTCAGCAAATAATAATAATCATTTGTGTGCCTGGATCACACTGACACCATTTTGAGCCTGAGTCCTAACTCTTCCCTTTTCTGCATGACTGAACTCTAACCTAATCACAAGAAATGCATGCAAGTCAAATAAGTTTCGTATAGTCTTTAACCCTTGACTTTATCTGATATTTGAACTGAAAGAATTCCTTTGCTGATGCATATTGTTAATAGCCCACTAAGAATAATAGTCATGAGATCCCCAGGGAAGGAAAAACTCCTGGCTCCCATTGATGTGGATTTGCTTTTTCCTTTTTGGTCAGATTCTACATTTATCCTTGATTCCTTTGAATTCCCCTGTGTCCCTTTCAGGGACAGAGTGTAGCTACAAATGTCTCTGAATCACCTTCTAACTGTATATAAGTTACTATAATAAACTTCACAATTATACTCTATGGTGTTGTTTTCTAGTCTCAAAACTCTTTCTCAGTTGGAGAGATATTATTCAATATCCCTGCCTTTTAAATAAAATTAGCTACCCCCTCCAGTATTCTTGCCTGAAGAATCCCCATGGAAACAGGAACCTGGCGGGCTACAGTCCATGGGGTCACAAAGAATCAGACTGAGAAACTAAACAACAACTACTTTTGGAATTTAACGTTTGTATTTGTTAGAGTAACAGCTGCTGCAACAATTAAGCCGCAAAATTCCAGTTGTGGAACACAGTAGGTTTTCCTGGTGGCTGGGCAGATGATCTTCTTCTGTGTGGTAATCTGGGGACCCAGACTCCTCCAAACTTTTGACTCAATCGTTTTTTTACATTCTTAAAGCCCTTTGCAGGAAGCCAGTGGAAGAATGGAGACTATACAGAGAAAGGACACTCACTTTTCATTTAAATCATCATAGATAATGCTATTTGATCTGTTACCTATTAAACACACACAATCACACACACACACACACATCTACACAATAAGGAACATAGATGTCCATATAAGAATTTAAAAGAGGCAAAAACAAAAGGAACCTGCAGCCAACATCATACCTCATGATGAAAGTCTAAATATTGTTCCCCTCATGAATGGGCACATGGTGAAGCTATCTGCTCCTTCTATTTCTTTTCTACAAATTACTGGAGATCCTAAGCTGTGCAATCAGGCAAGTAAAAGAAATTAAGGGAGTAAAAATTGGAAAGCAAGAAGTAAAACTGCTTTTATTCATTGTTGACATGATTGTATATTTATAGAGAATCCTAAGGAATCTACAGAAGTATTGACAAAAACTAATAAGTGAATTTGACAAGGTTGAAAACAACAACTACCTCACAGTAAAAAAGAGGGTCAGAGGGAAAATTTTAAATTACAAGTTAAATATTCTAACAAAAGAGAGACCAGGGACATACAGTTAGGAAGAAATCTCTAGAAATTTTGGTCAAGCCAAGAAGAACATCAAGGCAGTCTTGGTTATTCTTTAACAACAACAAAGATGGTAAGTGACCTTCTCCCCTTATTCATTTCTTTCTCCATGCTGCTATCTGAAGTTGCTTTTTTGTTTGTTTTGGACTCTGTGAATATTGGTTATACTCTAGGGATAGCTAACTGAAGAGATTCAGAATCTGTGATGACTTTGGGGAGCAGAGATGCTATATCAGCGCACTTTCAGATATTTTGACTGTTGAAATCATTGGGGAAATTGGATCTCTTTTACTCTCAGTTGAACATAATCCTAATTTTTACTACTTGGTTGTTGAATTTCAGTAAGTCCAAATGGGTTCCCAAATAGCTTCTCTGAACTCTGCCAACACATATGAGTTATTTTAGCCTTAAAATACCTACATTTGTTTACTTTCTGTTTTAATTTATTATATTTTACATACAAATATTTTACTTCCCCAACTTAATTCAAAGCTATGTCTCATTTTGCACACCCCTTTAGGATAACATGGTAACTATGACAAAATTTGCTCTCAAGTAGGTCCGTCTGGCCAAGGCTATGGTTTTTCCAGTGGTCATGTATGGATGTGAGAGTTGGACTGTGAAGAAAGCTGAGCACCGAAAAATTGATGCTTTTGAACTATGGTGTTGGAGAAGACTTTTGAGAGTCCTTTGGACTGCAAGGAGATCCAACCAGTACAACCTACAGGAGATCAGCCCTGGGTGTTCATTGGAAGGACTGATGCTGAAGCTTAAACTCCAATACTTTGGCCACCTCATGCGAAGAGTTGACTCATTGGAAAAGACCCTAATGCTGGGAGGGATTGGGGGCAGGAGGAGAAGGGGATGACAGGGGATGAGATGGCTGGATGGCATCACCGACTCGCTGGGCATGAGTTTGAGTAAACTTTGGGAGTTGGTGATGGACAGGGAGGCCTGGCATGCTGCGATTCATGGGGTTGCAAAGAGTTGGACATGACTGAGCCACTGAACTGAACTGAATATTTGCTGGAATGATTATTTTTCTTTTTTTAATTTATTTATTTTTAATTGGAGGATATTGCTTTATAATGCTGTGTTGACTTCTGCCATACATGAACATGAATCAGCCATAGGCTTACATATGTTCCCTCCCATTTAAACCTCCCTCCCACTTCTAGATTGGGAGAGAGCACTGAGTTGACCTCCCTGTGTTATATAGCAACTTCCTATTAGCTATTTTACATATGGTAATGCATTTATTTCAATGCTACTCTCTCAATTCATCACCCTCTCCTACCCCTGCTGTGTCCATGAGTCTGTTCTCTATGTCTGAGTCTCTATTCCTGCCCTGCAAATAGAGTCATCAGTACCATTTTTCTAGATTCCATATGTATATGTTAATGTATGGTATTTGTTTTTTCTCTTACTTGTATAATAGGCTCTGGGTTCATCCACCTCACTAGAACTGACTCAAAATCATTCCTTTTCATGGCTGAGTAATATCACATAGTACATATATATCACAACTTATTTCTCCATTCATTTGTGGGTGGGCATCTAGGTTTCCTCTATGTCCTGGTTATTGTGTTGCAATGAATAGTGGGGTACATGTGTCTTTTTCAATTATGGTGTTCTCAGGGTATACACCCAGTATTGGGATTGCTGGGTCATATGATAGTTTTGTTACTAATATTTTAAAGAAATCTCCATACTGTTCTCCACAGTGGCTGTACCAATTTACATTCTGACCAACAGTGCAAGAGTGTTCCCTTTCCTCCACATCCTCTTTAGCATTTATTGTTTTCTTTGACAAAGGAAGCAAGAATATACAATAAAGAAAAGATGGACTCTTCAATAAGTGGTGCTGGGAAACTGGACAGCTACATGTTTAAAAAATGAAATTAGAACACATCCTAAACCATACACAAAGATAAACTCAAAATGGGTTAAAAACAAATATAAAACCAGAAACTATAAAACTCTTAGAGAAAAATATAGGCAGAACACTCTTGGTGTGAATCACAGAAAGATCCTCTATGACCCGCCTCCTAGAGTAATGGAAATTGAAACAAAATAAAATAAGAACTAATTAAACTTAAAAGCTTTTCTCATAGAAAAGGAAATTATAAACAATATGAAAAGACAACTCTCAGAAAGGGGAAAAAAATTGCATATGAAACAATTGACAGGATTTATCTCCAAAATATACAAACAACTCATATAGCTCAATACAAGAAAAACAACAACTCAATCAAACAATAGGCAGAAGATCTAAACAGGCATTTCTCCAAAGAAGATGTTATTATTGTTCAGTCACTAAGTCATGCGTATGCTTCCCTGTCCCTTACTGTCTCCCAGAGTTTGCTCAGTTTCATGCTCATTGAGTCAGTGATGCTATCTAATCATCTCATCTTCTGCCACCCCCTTCCTGTTTAGCCTTCAGTCTTTCCCAGCATCAGGATATTTTCGCAAGTCAGTTCTTCACATCAAGTAGCCAAGTATTAGAGCTTCAGCTTCAGCATCAGTTCTTCCAGTGATACTCAGGGTTGATTTCCTTTAGGATTTACTGATTTCATCTCCTTCCTGTCCAAGAGACTCTCAGGAGTTTTCTCCAGGACCATAGCTCAAAAGCATCAATTTTTCAGTGATCAGGCTTCTTTATGGTCCAACTCTTACATCCACACATGTGATGTGACATTTATGTTACATGTGACAGCAAGATTTGACTACAGAACTCCCACAGAGCTGGGGGGAATAGAGGCTCCTGGAGGGCACAAACAAAATATTGTGTGTTCCAGGGCCCAGGGGAAGAGAGCAATGTCCCCATAAGAGACTAAGCCAGACCGAGTGTTTGAGGGTCTCCTGCAGAGGTGTGGCTCAGAAGTGGCATGCCACAAGGGACAGGAAAACTTGCAGCAGCAGTCCTGGGAGGTGAATGTTGGCATAAGTAGTTTTTGGAGGTCACCAGTAGCCTTACCATAGAGCCTGTAGACTTTAGGACTGGGTGGCCTCAGGCCAAGCAACTAACAGGGAGGGAGCATAGTCTCACTCATGAACAGGCAATTGGATTAAAGATTTACAGAGCATGGCCCTGCCCACCAGAGTAAGACCCAGTTTTCCCCACAGCTAGTGCCTACCATCAGGAAGCTTGCACAAACCTCTTATCCTCATGCATCAGAGGGCAGACAGAAGAAGTAAGATCTATAATCTCAGCCTCCAGAATGAAAACCACAACCACAGAAAGCTAATGAAAATGATCACATGGACCATAGTCTTGTGTAACTCAGTGAAGCTATGAGCCAGGCTGTGCAGGGCCACCTAAGATGGACAGGTCATGGTGGAGAGTTCTGATAAAACGTGGTCCACTGGAGAAGGGAATGGTAAAACACTTCAGTATTTTTGTCTCAATAATCCTATGAACAGTGTGGGAAAAAAAAAAAAAAAAGAAGACATACAAATGGGTGATAAACACATGAAAAAGTGTTCAACATCACTTATTCAGTTCAGTTCAGTCGCTCAGTTGTGTCCAACTCTTTGTGACCCCATGAATCGCGGCATGCCAGGCCTCCCTGTCCATCACAAACTCCCAGAGTTTACTCAAACTCATGCCCATCGAGGCGGTGATGCCATTCAGCCATCTCATCCTCTGTCGTCCCCTTCTCCTCCTGCCCTCATTCCCTCCCAGCATCAGGGTCTTCTCCAACGAGTCAACTCTTCGCATGAGGTGGCCAAAGTATTGGAGTTTCAGCTTCAGCATCAGTTCTTCCAATGAACACCCAGGACTGATCTCATCCAGGATGGATTGGTTGGATCTCCTTGCAGTCCAAGGGACTCTCAAGAGTCTTCTCCAACACCACAGTTCAAAAGCATCAATTTTTCGTCTCTCAGCTTTCTTCACAGTCCAACTCTCACATCCATACATGACCACTGGAAAAACCATAGCCTTGACCAGACAGACTTTTGTTGGCAAAGTAATGTCTCTGCTTTTTAACATGCTATCTAGGTTGGTCATAAATTTCCTTCCAAGGAGTAAGCGTCTTTTAATTTCATGGCTGGAGTCACCACCTGCAGTGATTTTGGAGCCCTCAAAAATAAAGTCTGACACTGTTTCCACATTTATTTCCCATGAGGTGATGGGACCAGATGCCATGATCTTAGTTTTCTGAATGTTGAGCTTTAAGCCAACTTTTTCACTCTCCTCTTTCACTTTCATCAAGAAGCTTTTTAGTTCATCTTCACTTTCTGCCATAGGGTCGTGTCATCTGTATATCTGAGGTTATTGATATTTCTCCCAAAAACCTTGATTCCAGCTTGTGCTTCTTCCAGCCCAGCGTTTCTCATGATGTACCCTGTATAAAAGTTAAATAAGCAGGGTGACAATATACAGCCTTGACATACTCCTTTTCCTATTTGGAACCAGTCTGTTTTTCCATGTCCAGTTCTAACTGTTGCTTCCTGACCTGCATACAGGTTTCTCAAGAGGCAAGTCAGGTGGTCTGGTATTCCATCTCCTTCAGAATTTTCCGCAGTTTATTGTGATTCATATAGTCGAAGGCTTTGGCGTAGTCAATAAAGCAGAAATAGATGTTTTTCTGGAACTCTCTTGCTTTTTCGATGATCCAGCGGATATTGGCAATTTGGTCTCTGGTTCTTCTAACTTTTCTAAAACCAGCTTGAACATCTGGAAGTTCTTGGTTCACGTATTGCTGAAGCCTGGCTTGGAGAATTTTGAGCATTACTTTACTAGTGTGTGAGATGAGTGCAATTGTGCGGTCGTTTGAACATTCTTTGGGATTGCCTTTCTTAGGGATTGGAATGAAAAAGGACCTTTTCCAGTCCTGTGGCCACTGCTGAGGTTTCCAAATTTGCTGGTATATTGAGTGCAGCACTTTCACAGCATCATCTTTCAGGATTTGAAATAGCTCAACTGGAATTCCATCACGTCCACTAGCTTTGTTCGTAATGATGCTTTCTAAGGCCCACTTGACTTCACACTCCAGGATGTCTGGCTCTGGGTGAGTGATCACACCATTATGATTATCTGGGTCATGAAGATCTTTTTTGTACAGTTCTGTGTAGTCTTGCCATCTCTTCTTAATATCTTCTGCTTCTGTCAGGTCCATACCATTTCCGTATTAGATAAATGCAAATCAAAACTATAATAAGGTATCACATCACACCAGTCAGAATGGTCAGTCATCAAAAAATCTACAAACAATAAACACTGGACAGGATATGGAGAAAAGGAAACCCTGATGCACTGTTGGTGGGAATGTAAACTGATTATTTCCTTTAATAGTATCTATATTTCAAAAATGAATGGCATTTCTAATATTTATTTTTTTTATTCAAGGGAGAATGTGGATGTGTTTGAATATGTTATTGTCTCTTCTTTGCAACATATCATCCTGAAAAATGAAACCAAAATATGGAACTTTGCATGGGAAAATAGAAGACAGTATCTATTGTTAATTGCTTCAATTATTCAGTGATTTGGAATAATATCTATGTAAAATGTAAAAAGGATATAAAAGAATTTTTCATGCTTTATAAATCTTTGAAGTTATTTGGCTCAAGTTTTCTTATCTCCTTTCTTCAAATAAAATTTTATTTAAATCAATATACAGAGAACCTCAAGTTTAAAAATAATAGCCTTTCAAATTTAGTAAATAGAATTTTTTCTCATGTTTTATAAGTAATTTAGTGAGACCATTAAAACTAATATAAATGATGTCTAAGCTCAATGAAGAAATGCAGTTTACAATAAATACTAAATAACAAGATAATAATGATAATGATTTTTTCATTGAGGACAGCTTTTGAATTTTTGATTCACATAAACTGTTAGCTTGAAGCTCTAATAGAGTATTGATTGTATAAAAGTGCTCTAAATAACAATAAAGAGATTATCACAAATGAAAAACATCACACAAGACTTTCTAATTAAAGTTATAATTTATTATTATAAAAATAAATGTTATTGCTACAATTTATGATCACTATACCTGAATAACTCTGATTGTGATCAATACATATTGACTAATCAAACTGAGTTTCGTTGCAATATTTCCAAGCATGCAGATCCAAACACATTTGTAAACGCCAAAAATGTCTTTTCTTAAACAATACACTCTGTTAGCAAAGAAAAGTAAATATACAATAAAAAGAAACCAATTTCACTACCAGCCTGATTATATATGAAACTTAATTCAGATTGTGATGTATATTTGCATACCCAGAAGTCAATTTATATATTCAGATAAGCTTAATGGAGTAGAGTGGGAAAATAGCCTTGAAAAGTGATATCTCAAAATAGATGCAACATTTTAAACTTATTTTTGGTTGGTAATGGGAAAAATACAGAAAAACCGGTCACTTCCTATTGCTAGATAATGATCAACTTTATTTTCAAACCTTAGTATGGAATCAATTCATTTGTAAATCAGAATAAAGACTTCTAGTTACATTCATATTGCTAATATATATTTATCACTCTGTGCTGAGCACTGTTCTAACATTGGGAGGACACTACGTTTATCATTATCTCAAAATATAACTCAAGACTGTGTGGAAAGTAGAGAAGAATAGAATCAGTACTGTCTTTCAGTTTGCATAGATCAGATGTCATATATCAGGGCCACTGTATGAACTTTGTTATTTAACCTTGGCATGTATCTTCTTCTTTTTCTGCAACATTAAAATATTTGCAAGAGTTTGCTGGGGTGCAATGGCTAAGTGAGGTGATATGAAAGTATACTATAGAACCCAACAGACAGCAACTTAATATAACTAAATAATAATTAAGCAAAAATTGTAAACCTTTATGAGCACTAACAAAACTTTTTTGTGCTCAAAATATGTGAAGATCAATCTTCAGTGTTTCTCATCTCATTTCAATACAGAACCTGCACCACATACCACATTCCAAAGCATGTGTATGTTGTAACTCATGTGTTCCTGAGATTCCCTGTGATAGCATCTAGCCACAACCATTGATATGCCAACATAGACAACTTTATATGCAGGCAACTATCACTTCCTGTGATAAGTTTAAAGTAGAAGAGATCTCTTTGTTGATACAGTGAGTATCACTGCCTTAGGTTGATCCAATCACAATTCTCGATGATGCCACAGAGCAATCACTTCACTTTTGATAATTTTTTTTTTTTTTTTTTTTTAGCTAATAATGCCAACTTCTGTAAAACTTAGGCTGTCAAAAGCTGTGTGGTGGTCTTTGGTGAAATTGAAAGTATCATGACATGTAGACTGCAATCTATCAGAGAATAATAAAAATCCTGCCACTTGCCTCTTAAATTTTAGAATGTTCAATGAATCAGTTCTTTTAATTTGCAACACTTACTATGAAATTGTCACATGGGCTTTGTATGTTTGCTAAGTGGCTCCAGTCATGTCTGACTCTTTGCGACCCCTTCGACTGTAGCCCACCGGGCTCCTCTGTCCAGGGATTCTCCTGGCAAGAATACAGGAGTGGGTTGCCATTTCCTCCCTCAGGGGTCTTTCAAACCCAGGGGTCAAACCCAGGTCTCTTACATCTCTTGCATTGGTAGGTGGGTTCCTTACCACTAGTGCCACCTGGGAAGCCCAGTAAAGCTAGTGGAGATGATAAGCAGCTGAGCTATTTAAAATACTGAAAGATGATGGTGTTAAAGTGCTGCACTCAATATGTCAGCAAACTTGGAAAACCCAGCAGTGGCCACAGGAATGGAAAAGATCAGTTTTCATTCCAATTCCAAAGAAGGGCAAGCTAAAGAATGTACAAACTACTGGAAAATTGAGCTCACTTCCCATATTAGTAAGGTTATGCTCAAAATCCTTTCAGTTAGGCTTCAGCAGGTCTTGAATCGAGAAATTCCCAATGCACAAACTGGGTTTGGAAAAGTCAGAAGCATCAAAGATCAAATTGCTAACACTCATTGGATCATAGAAAAATCAAGGGAATTCCAGAAAAACATCTACTTCTGTTTCATTGACTACTCAAAAACCTTTCACTGTGTGGATCACACAAACTGCAAAAAATTCTTAAAGAGATAGGAATACCAGAACTTCTTACCTGTCTCCTGAGAAATCTGTATGTGGGTCAGGAAGCAACACTTAGAACCTTACATGGAACAACTGACTGGTTCAAAATTGGGAAAGGAGTAAGTCAAGGCTGTATATTGTCACCCTGCTTATTTAACTTGTATGCAGAATACATCATGCGAAATGCTGGGCTGTATGAATTACAAGCTGGAATCAAGATTGCTGGGAGAAATAACAACTTCAGATATGCAGATGATACCACTCTAATGGCAAGGAATGAAGAGGAACTAAAGAAACTCTTGATGAGGATGAAGGAGGAGAGTGAAAAAGCTGGCTTAAAACTCAACATTAAAAAAACTGAGATCATGGCATCTGGTATCATCACTTTATGGCAAAAAAAGGGGGAAAAAGTAGAACCATTGATAGTTTTTCTCTTCTTGGGCTCCAAAATCACTGTGGATGGTGACTGTAGCCCTGAAATTAGAAGATACTTGCTTCTTGGAAGGAAGGCAATAACAAACCTAACAGTATATTAAAAAGCAAAGACATCACTTTGCAGAAAAAGGTCCATATTGTCAAAGCTGTGGTCTTTCCAGTAATCATGTACAGATGTGAGATTTGGACCATAAAAAAGACTCAACACTGAAGAATTGATGCTATTGAATTGTTGTGCTGGAGAAGACTCTTATGATTCCCTTGCACTGCAAGGAGATCTTAAGGGAAATCTTAAGAGAAATCAATCCTGAATAATCATTGGAAGGACTGATGCTGCAGCTGAAGCTCCAATACTTTGGCCCACCTGATGTGAAGAGCTGACTCACAGAAAAAGATCTTGTTGCGGGAAAGACTGAAGCAAAAGGAGAAGAGGGTAGCAGAAGATGAAATAGTTGAATACTATCACCAATTCAGTGGACATGAACTTGGGCAAACTCTGGTGATGATGAGGGACAGGGGAGCCTGGCATGCTGCATTCCATGGGTTACAGGGTCAAACAAAATTTAGTGATTGAAAAACAGCAACTATGAAATTGTAAGATTTTCTAATCTACTGCTTAATTTATGTGTCTGACTTCTTAAATTATATTTATGATTATTGTTTTTTTATCTTCTAATTTTATCAGCTATGTATGTTGAATGGCATTATTCATGGAATATATATGGCATTATTACTGGAATATATATTTTTGAAGTGTTGTCAAATAAATAGTCTCAAGATCTCTGCTAACAAAACATCCAAGACCACAGTATTTTCCACTTCAGCTAAATGTTACCTATTACCCTATTTAAATTTTGAAACAATCTGTGTATATTTTGTCAGTGTTTCTCAAAGACTGATACGGAAAACATTAGACCCACAAGATTTTCAGTTAGAACGCAAAGTCTTGAAGATAGGCAGTTTTGTCTCTTTTGTTCATTGCTATATTTCTAGTGCCTAATAAAGTGTCTTGTATTTGGAGATACTGAAAAAAAAAATATTGATTGAGTAAATGAATGAGTAAATGGATGAAAAAATAGAAATTTCTGAGAAAGTACTGAAAACTCTACCCTAACCTTAGAGATTCATAGTATATATTCATGTATTAAAGACTGTGAGGGATCATTCATCATATAAAACTATTTATCTAAAATTTTATATTCAATTTCCAACAGCAACTTTTCAACACATGTAAAAATCAATTGGAATATATGTTCTAATGAGTATATTTTTCAAAAACTAAATTGTTTACACAATTTCAACTTACATAAGGTCTTCAAATTGAATAAAACTGATTTTTAAAAATACTATTAATATTGTGGTTTTTGTCATTTAGATTGCCATATTTTACTCTTAATTTAGGTAAATTCATAATTTTATCATTATGAGAAAATATCACTATTTTTTTTTTTTCTTTTTTCTAATTACTTCACAACATTTCAGTGGGTTTTGTCATACATTGATATGAATCAGCCATAGAAATGGATAAAATTATTTGCTTCTCCCTGACTGCTTTCCTGTCATCTTTACTTTAAACTGACAAGCTAGACTGAATTTCTTCCTTTCTGAGCCTAAGTTACTTATCTATAATTAATTTCCTGATTATATCCTTTTAAGAAATACTATTTCCATTTTCACAAAATTCCTTAATGTTCTTTTAATATTCATTTGCTAAGGGTTTCTTGCTCAGATCTTCAGAAGAGCTAGGAACAGGTACCTGACTCTTTTCTTGTAAAACATCACTTAAAGAGCAGGACCTGGCTCCTACCTTCTATTCTTTTTTCTGATTCCTAGGAACCTAACTGGAAATGTTGCACACAAACTGACATTGGCCAGCTACTCTGTTAGGCTTTATAATGAACTGCAAAAGGGAGGCACAATGTCCAATTGAACAGTTTTCATCTAGAAAAAAGGAAATCCATTGATCCTACAGGGACAAACCATCAGACACTCAGAAAATCCAATTCACTTAAAAAATTAAGATTGCATTGTTTGTCAGTCAAATTTTCACTTTGTTCCTAAAGATGACTTAATATTGGACAACTACTCAATACTTTGCAAGCACTTTACTGTAGTAAAAGGTTTGTACATTGACAAATTATGTAATGCTTCCTTTTTTTATTCTATGCCTTTGTCTCCCTTTCACTTCTTCTCTTATAATGAAAAGAATAAGCACAGTTAGAGGTAAATATTTTACTTCAACAATTAATTTAAAGATTTCAAAGACAATCAAAAACTATTTTTAAATAGAAAAATTTCTCAATACATTCTTATATGTAAAAAAGTTCAAGTGCATTGATTATGTGAGCTACAATATAAGTAGGATGGTTATCAGAGTTAGGTCTTGAATATGAGCATATTTAACTGCTTACAGGTTGTATAATCTTTCTAAAAATATCTACTCTTCATCTACATGTCTAGTTTTGTACACTGAAATGGGAACATTAAAATTTTTTACTGGCTTAATAGATAATGCTAATTTAGCTCATGTGTGTGTGTATGTTTAAAACAGGATCTTGTAACAAAATTTTTATAGTTCATGTTCTATATAACTGCAATAAAATGAGATTTTAAATTATAATAATTGCACAATTAGTTAAAATAATTGGAATATTAAAATACTAACCAATTTATTTGTCTATCATGAAAATATATCTGTCAATGATTCTCTTAAACTTTATATTTACAATATGTAATGTGTGGGATAGTAGAAGGAAGTTGCACAATTTCTATCATACAATATATAATTTACAATCTAATCAATTATTGTACATCAATTTTTTGCATTTTACTAAAGGAAATTTATAGTCATGACATTAAGATGATGGCATTCACTGAAAAATAGTTTTAGTTTTAACTCCCTTAGTTCAGTTCAGTTCAGTTCAGTCGCTCAGTCGTGTCCAACTCTTTGTGACCCCATGAATCGCAGCACGCCAGGCCTCCCTGTCCATCACCAACCCAGGAGTTTACCCAAACTCAAGTCCATTGAGTTGGTGATGCCATTCAACCATCTCATCCTCTGTCATCCCCTTCTCCTTCCACCTTCAATCTTTCCCAGCATCAGGGTCTTTTCTAACGAGTCAGTTCTTCACATCAGGTGGCCAAAGAATTGGAGTTTCAGACTCAGCATCAGTCCTTCCAATGAATATTCAGGACTGATCTCCTTTAGGATGGACTGGTTGGATCTCCTGGCAGCCCAAGGAACTCTCAAGAGTCTTCCCCAACACCACAGTTCAAAAGCATCAATTCTTCAGTGCTCAGATTTCTTTATAGTTGAACTCTCACATCCATGCATGACAACTGGAAAAAAAAAAAACAACTTTGACTAGATGGAACTTTGTTGGCAAAGTAATGTCTCTGCTTTTTAATGAGCTGTCTATGTTGGTCACAACTTTTCTTCCAAGGAGCGAGCATCTTTTATTTCTTGGCTGTAGTCACTATCTGCAGGGATTTCATAGCCCCCAGAAATAAGGTCTGTCACTGTTTCCACTGTTTCCCCATCTATTTGCTATGAAGTGATGGGACCAGATGTCATTATCTTAGTTTTCTGAATGTTGAATTTTAAGCCAACTTTTTCACTCTCCTCTTTCACTTTCATCAAGAGGCTCTTCAGTTCTTCACTTTCTGCCTTAAGTGTGGTGGCATCTGCATATCTGAGGTTACTGATATTTCTCCCAGCAATCTTGATTCCAGCTTTAGCTCCATTAGTTCTAATATTATTCCCATTAGACATTTGAGGTAACTAAACTATTTTTTGAGCAGTCTGTCAGAGCTATCTGAGATGCTGCCCCCTGGGCTGCAGTCCTCATTTAGCCCCAAATAAAACTTAACTCACAACTCTCAAGTTGTACATCTTTTTTTTTTTTTTTCTTTTAGTTGACAACTATGGCGGCTGATGAAGCGTCACAGAGTGGACTTCCTTCCTTTGACTGGACTCCATGAGGAACTGGAGCTTTGGTACCAGCAATGGCCTCTTGTGCTCATTGACCTCCTCAGGGAGTACAGATGAATTTCAGGATATTGTTAAGGATGACGCACTCTTGGCAGTGACTTCACTTCTTTGTCCTTCGTGAGAGAGATTGGACAAGAATTATTATTTCCATGTTATGGACTTGCAATCAAAGGCACAGGAATCAGAAACAGAGATGAGACCATCACACTGGGTTGTTCCCCAGTCCAAGACTCTGTCCATCTAACACTTCATGCTCACACTGACCACTTCAGGAGGCAGTTATAATAAACTCTGAAAGTAGACGCACTCACCCATCAACAGAAAATTGGATTAAAGATTGACTGAGCATGGCCTCACCAATCAGAACAAGACCCAGTTTCCCCCTCAGTCTCTCCCAACAAGAAGCTTCCATAAGCCTCTTATCTTTCTCCATCAGAGGACAGACAGAATGAAAACCACAATCACAGGAAACCAACCAATCTGATTGCATGGACCACAGCCTTGTCTAACTCAATGAAACTATGAGCCGTGCCATGTAGGGCCACCCAAAATGGAAGGATTATGGTGGAGAGTTCTGACAAAATGTGGTCCACTGGAGAAGGGAAAGACAAACTACTTCAATATTCTTGCCTTGATAACCCCATGAACAGCATGAAAAGGCAAAAAGATAGGGCACTGAAAGATGAACTCCCCAGGTCTGTAGGTCACCAGTATGCTACTGGAGATCAGCAGAGAAATAACTCCAGAAAGAATGAAGAGATGGAGCCAAAGCAAACAAAACTCCCAGTTGTGGATTTGACTGGTGATAGAAACAAATTTCGACTCTATAAAGAGCAATATTGTATAGGAATATGGAATGGTAGATCCTTGAATCAAGGCAAATTGGAAGTGGTCAAACAGGAGATGGTAAGAGTGAACATCGACATTTTAGGAAGCAATGAAATAAAATGGACTGGAATGGGTAAATTTAACTCAGATGACCCTTATATCTACTACTATGGGCAGGAATCCCTTAGAAGAAATAGAATAGCCCTCATAGTCAACAAAAGAGTCTGAAATGCAGTAATGAATGCAATCTCAAAAACGACAGAATGATCTCTGTTCATTTCCAAGACAAGCCGTTCAATATCACTGTAATCCAAGTCTATGCCCCAAACAGTAATGTTGAAAAAGCTGAAGTTGAATAGCTCTATGAAAACCTATAAGACCTTCTAGAACTAACACCCCCAAAAGATGTCCTTTTCATTATAGGGGACTGGAATGCAAAAGAAGGAAGTCAAGAAACACTTGGAGTAACAGGCAAATTTGGCCTTGGAATACAGAATAAAGCAGGACAAAGGCTAGCAGAGTCTTTCCAAGCGAATTCACTGGTCATAGCAAACACCCTCTTCCAACAACACAAGAGAAGACTCTTCACATTGACATCACCAGATGGTCAACACTGAAATCAGATTAATTACATGCTTTGCAGCCAAAGATGAAGAACCTCTATACAGTCAGCAAAAACAAAACCAGGAGCTGACTGTGGCTCAGACCATGAACTCCTTGTTGCCAAATTCAGACTTAAAGAAAATAGGGAAAACCACTAGACCATTAAGGTATGACCTAAATCAAATCCCTTATGATTATACAGTGGAAGTGAGAAATAGATTCAAGGGATTAGATCTGATAGACAGAGTGCCTGATGATCTATGGACAGAAATTCATGACATTGTACAGGAGACAAGGATCAAGATAATCCTTAAAAAAAAGAAATGTGATAAAGCAAAATGGCTGTCTGAGCAGGCCTTACAAATAGCTTAGAAAAGAAGAAAAGTGAAAAGCAAAGATACACCCATTTGAATGCAGAGTTCCAAAGAATAGCAAAGAGAGATAAAAAAGTCTTCTTCAGTGATCTGTGCAAAGAAATAGAGAAAAACAATAGAATGGGAAAGACTAGAGTTCTCTTCAAGAAAATTGGAGATGTAAAGGGAACATTTCATGCAAAGATGGGCTCAATAAAGGACAGAAATTGCATGGACCTAACAGAAGCAGAAGATATTAAGAAGAGGTGGCAAGAATACACAGAAGAAGTATACAAAAAAAGAATCTTCATGACCCAGATAATTATGATGGTACATTCACTCACCTAGAGCCAGACATCCTAGAATGAGAAGTAAAGTGGGCCTTAGGAAGCATCACTATGAACAAAGCTAGTGGAGGTAATGGAATTCCAGTTGAGCTATTTCAAATCCTGAAAGATGATGCTGTGAAAGTGCTGCACTCAATATGCCAGCAAATTTGGAAAACTCAGCAGTGGCCACAGGACTGGAAAAGGTCAGTTTTCATTCCAATCCCAAAGAAAGGCAATGCCAAAGAATGTTCAAGCTACTGCACAAAGTAGCTCAGCTCCCAGGTAACACTCTCGGGGCCTCGATATGTGTCCTCTCCAATGCTTTCTCACATTCAAACCTTCCTGACTTCAGGAGGACACAGAACCTTTGAATGACATATTTTAGATGCCCTCAAATTCCTTTTAAATCAACAGATTATAATTAATAGGGGACTCATATCCCATCATATTCACAAATTATTCCTTACAACAAGAGAAAAGCACAGTGATCTGTGAGCATCATATTCACAAAGTATTCCTTAGCACTACAGAGGCCATCACAGAATTCTGTCTACTATAATATGCATGTGATGTTTTAAGTCATGAATTACTAGTTATACATGAAGTTTGCAATCTGGTTTTTACTTTACTGTGGACTATACTTTGCTTGAATTTATACTGGGAGACATATTATTATTGGCAATCAGGTCTTCATTTGTTTTTTATTAACAGCAGGCATAGTATTATTTTGAAAATGTACATTAAATCACCATCTATTTTCTCCCACTAAAAATACCTCCATGGTATTTTATTTATGAAAATAAGTAATGCCCATTGACCCTAAGATTTAGAAATCCCCATCACAGCGGGACCTCAGCACCTCAAGTCCCACTTGCTCTTACACTTTGATTTGCTCTAAGCTAGGAACAGGCTATGTGTGCTTCCACCACAGAGCATGGTGCATGCAAGTCTCTCTCCTTAGAGAGTTCTCCTAAGTAAATTACATCCATTCTTCATTTAACAGCATTTGTGTCTCAGACAATCTTTCTCAGATCTCTGTAACTGTCAGATTCTACTGGTAGACCTTTATAAATTGCAATATTCTTTCCATTTGTGCTAGTAAAGTAATGCTCAATATTCTCCAAGCCAGGCTTCAGCAATATGTGAACTGTGAACTCCCAAATGTTCAAGCTGGTTTTAGAAAAGACAGAGGAACCAGATATCAAATTGCCAACATCCGCTGGATCATTGACAAAGCAAAAGAGTTCCAGCAAAACATCTATTTCTGCCTTATTGACTATGCCAAAGCCTTTGACCGTGTGGATCACAATGAACTGTGGAAAATTCTGAAAAAAGATGGGAATACCAGACTGCCTGGCCTGCCTCTTAAGAAATCTGTATGCAGGTCAGGAAGCAACAGTTAGAACTGGACATGGAACAACAGACTGGTTCCGAATAGGAAAAGGAGTACATCAAGGCTGTATATTGTCACCCTGCTTATTTAATTTATATGCAGAGTACATAATGAGAAACGCTGGGCTGGAGGAAGCACAAGATGGGATCAAGACTGCTGGGAGAAATAACAATAACCTCAGATATGCAGATGACACCACCCTTATGGCAAAAAGTGAAGAACTAAAGAGCCTCTTGATGAAAGTGAGAGGAGAGTGAAAAAGCTGGCTTCAAGCTCAACATTCAGAAAACTAAGATCATGGCATCCGGTCCCATCGCTTCTTGGCAAATAGATGGGGAAACAGTGGAAACAGTGTCAGACTTTACATTTTGGGGCTCCAAAATCACTGCAGATGGTGATGGCAGCCATGAAATTAAAAGACGCTTACTCCTGGAAGGAAAGTTGTGACCAACCTAGACAGCATATTAAAAAGCAGAGACATTACTTTGCCAACAAAGGTCCGTCTAGTCAAAGCTTTGGTTTGTCCAGTAGTCATGTACGGATGTGAGAGTTGGACTGTAAAGAAAGCTGAGTGCAGAAGAATTGATGCTTTTGAACTGTGGTGTTGGAGACAACTCTTGAGAGTCCCTTGGACTGCAAGGAGTCAAACGAGTCCTGTGTGTTCATTGGAAGAGCTGATGTTGAAGCTGAAACTCCGATACTTTGTCCACCTGATGCGAAGAGATGACTCATTTGAAAAGTCCCTGATGCCAGGAAAGATTGAGGGCAGGAGGAGAAGGGGATGACAGAGGATAAGATGGTTGGATGGCATCACCAACTCAATGGACATGAGTTTGGGTGAGCTCAGGTTTAGTGATGGACAGGGAGGCCTGGCGTGCTGCGATTCACAGGGTCGCAAAGAGTCGGAGACGACTGAGCGACTGAACTGAACTGAACTGTATGTTTACACTACATACATTGTTTTCAGCACTAGACTGTGTGTTCCATGAGGGAAGTAGCCTTTAAGACTATGTTTTTTTATTATATTATTAGGATGTAATAATAATTTATATAAATAAATATTAAAGAAAGTTAAGAAATCAGAGTCTCAAAGATGAAAAATCATCCCTGGAAAATTTTACATCTATATCTTAAAATATTTCTTAATCAATTACAGTTTAAAGATAATGCAGGAGATAATTCTCCCTGGATTTCTGTTTTTCTGCACATTTCAGGCCTTCTCTAGGACAAGAAATATAAACTATAGTAAATGTAGAGAACATATCTTTCCCTAGACACATTTCAGGATAGTAAAAAATCCCCTCTTTTTCCTGAAGTAGATTTGCTTGTGTTCTACATTAATAATAAACTTAAGACACTCCATCTTCTGAGAGACATACAGTTTAATTTCTGGGTAATAAGCATGAAGCCCTTCTAATCCTCATATGAGGAGATTCATTGATCTTTCTGATTAAAAATTGGGAATACATGTAAATCCATGGCTGATTCATATCAATGTATGACAAAACCCACTGGAAAAAAAAAATAAAAAAAAATAAAAAAAAAAAAAAAAAAGAATGAAATCCCTTTCCTTTTCTGGCAGTGAAAATGGGTAGGGGCACCAGCTACTCTATGTAAGTACTGCTGCTGCTGCTAAGTCGCTTCAGTCATGTCCCACTCTCTGTGACCCTATGGACAGCAGCCCTCCAGGCTCCTCTGTCCACAGGATTCTCCGAGCAAGAATACTGGAATAGGCTGTCATTTCCTTCTCCCATATAAGCACTAAGTATTTCAATTTTGGGGTACAACTGCTGTGATGTAAACCCACTGCATGCCAAATTAATACCAAATACTGTGCGCAATAAGCAAAATGTTTGTATTTCTCTTCAAATTCTTGTTAAAATATTAACCACAATGTGAGTATTAAGAGGTGGAACCTTTGGGAGGTGATTAAATCATAAGGGTGGACCCCTTGAATAGTGTTCTTATAAAAGAAGCCTTATAGATCTTTCTCTCTGCTTCCACTGTGTGAAGACATAGCGAGGAGACAGCTGTCTATGAACCAGGAAGTGGGCTCTCACGAGACACCTAATTTGCTAGTAGCACTTTGATCTTGGACTTCTTGGCTTCCACAAGTGTGAGAAACAAATTTTTATTGCTTATAGACCACCCAGTCTATGATATTCTGTTATAGGAGCCTGAACAGACTAAGCCATTGCATAATCCAATGAGGATTGGGGGTCAAGGAATGGGGATTAGGATGTTTCTCCAGTGTGTTTGGTCCAATACACGGTTTGTTTCTCAGATCCAGAAATTTAATATTTCTGTCAGAATATACATAAAATTGTATAGACTAACCTAACTTACAAGTAAGTCCAAGTATTAGACTTTTTATGACAACATATACTGCATAAAATATTTTCTTCCACGTTTTCTGATTTAACCTGCAATGTGGCAGATCTGTCTCGATCCCTGGTTGGAAAGATCCCCTGGAGAAGGGAATGGTTACCCATTCCAGTATTATGGCTTGGAGAATTCCATGGACAGAGTAACCTGATGGGGCTATAGTCCATGGGGTCACAAAGAGTCAGACACTACTGAGTGACTTTCACTTTCACTTTTCTGATTAAACATATATTATATAAAACATTCTGCAAAAGAACCAAGGCATTTGTACTAAAACAGCATTTAAAGCATTTGCAAGCTTCAGTGTCCAGAGATTTTACTGGGATTTCATTAAGTGGGAATAATTAATTGAATCATTGACCAAGAGATTAAACTCCATCTCCAGCCGTCTCCCGTCCAAAAAGATCAAACAAAGCCTCTAATTACTTGACTGGTCCTTTGGAAATGGCTTGTATCCTGAGTCATCTCAGGTTATCATTATCTGTGTAAGGGCTACCATTAGTCACACATCATTAGTAGAATTGTCTGAAAGGTGCACCATGAACAGAGATAGGCATATCATGTGGAAATGTAAAGAATTTAGAGGTAAGCTCCCAGGAACTGAGGGAAAAGGCCAGTTTACTCTATATAAAATAAAAATTTACTTTATATAAAGTCCAAGCCTTTGTGCCTCCATGGACTATACAATCATGGAATTCTCCAGGCCAGAATACTGGAATGGATAGCCTTTCCCTTTTCCAGGGGATCTTCCCAACCCAGGGATCGAATCCAGGTCTCCTGTATTGCAAGTGATTCTTTACTAGCTGAGCCACCAGGGAAGGCCATACTTTATGTACTATGTATGTTATTAATAAAATAAACATGGAAATAAATATATTTGATAGTTTATATTTAATATGTGTTTCATTAAGTAATGTTAAGATCTTCTTGAAAAGATGCAGCATGTCCTATAGGAATGTACTTCCTTCCAAAGCTATTATTATCTTCTATAAAGAGTCAGGTGTCATCCTATCACACCAAAATAATAATGCCTATTTTAAAAGTATTATTCCGTGTCTATTAATCCAAGAAAATATCAACACTTAAAACATTCAAACAGAAATAGTTTAGATATTATCAGTTAGGATGGTGGGTTATATAACTTCTAAAATATTTTTCCTTTACCCTTGAGAACATATTATTTTGTAATTTAGGAGCATAGTAATCCTGTGTATTGCATTCACTCCAAAAATGTGTACAATACTGATTTCAAAATATGACCCTCTTTCAGTGCTTTCTACCTTAATTGCTTGACAACAATATGTAGTCAGTTTCACCAGTTTATATACCCAAAGAGAAACGTGAAAGTTAGTACCTCAGTCACTCTTTGAGATCCCATGGACTATAGCACACCAGGCTCCTCTGTCCATTGAATTCTCCAGGCAAGAATACTGGAGTGGGTTGCCATTTCCTTCTCCAGGTGATCTTCCCAATCCAGGAATTGAATCCCAGTCTTCTTCATTGCAGGCAGATTCTTTACTGTTTGAGCCATCAAGAAAGCACAAGCATCACTCTTTTTGCCTCTCCCCCATGGACAGTGCATCACTGAACCCTTTTAATATATGATCAAAAAATAAAACCAAGTAATTCATGTATGTCCAAATTAACCTTATGCAAGATACAACCTTGTCTAGACAACAGAATTACTTCTATCTGAACTCCAAATGTGACTTAGACAGTAAGGTTACAGTATGAGAAAATACATATTTTGAGCATTAATGCCAATAGTAGAAAAATAATCAGTGGGTATATACCACTATGGGTTTTATACCCCAGTGGGTATAAAACTCACTCTTTTAGTATAGGAATTTTATAGCTCCAATGTCTAATCCTCAAAACTGTAATCTAAATCATGCCACCTAATATATCCTAAGCCAAGTTGTGATTCTTTTTTTCTTTTTTTGTCCTTGATCTGGTTACTGGGGAAGAAAGAGCAGTTTTAGGAGAAAAGCAGAAATTACTGTGTGACTTCTTAGCAAAAGTCCTTAAAAGGTTAAATCTCTCTTTTTTCAATACTTTTAATTTTCACATATTTTCAAATTAATTATTTTCTTCCTCACAGTGACCCATTTGGATTAATGAATTCTATTGATAATGATTTTAGGCAACTGTGACCTCATAAATTATATTAGGAAAAAATATCCTCCAGGTGTGTTTAAGCAATATCCTTTTAATATTAGTTTTTTGAAGGGCATATATTATCAAAGTCCATCCTGAAATATAAAAAATGACCATGAAAATTGTCATGGAAGTATTTAATCCATCCCAGAAATCATATGCATTGTCAAGTTAAAATGATAAGAGTGCATCCTCCTTCAGTCTCTTCAGTAAATGGTACTATTGAGGAAAAAATTGTCCAGTTATGTCATAGGGGAAACTCTTTTAAACACCAAATGGAATCTATACAATAATGTAACAGATATGGTTTACAATTTTCTTTTTCCTTTTTTTGAATTAATCAAACTCCACACAATAAAGATTTCATTTCAAAACCTCTCATGATGTTAAGTGTGGTCATGTATCTAAATTTGGATAATAGGATAAAAACAGAAGTGCCATATTTCAGCTGCTTGGAATTTCTTCAATAGATAACATGAGTGCTTTCCTACTTTAATTTGTTTTTTCCTCATTTTTTCTTTTTTCTGTTCTTTCTTCTATTTGTTTTTTCTTCTGCTTCCTTTATATAAATGTGATGACAAGTGCTGAATTCTTTATATATCCCATATGGAAAACTAGTAGAGTCTAAAAACATCAACAAGGAAGATGAAAAAGCCTAGGTATCTGGGGACTCCAAAATGAAAATTGCCACAACAGTCCTGACATGCATACCTTCAGACTTTACATGAAACAGAAAAATTACTTGTAAGAGCTCTTATTTATGACACTTTGATCTTGGTGCTCCCACTAAATCTAATCCAAACAGATACAGTGGCATATCAGTTCAGTTCAGTTCAGTCACTCAATCATGTCTGACTTCTTGTGATCCCATGGGCTACAGCATTCAAAGCTTCCCCATCCTTCACCAACTCCCAAAGCTTGTTCACACTCATGTCCATTGAGTTGGTGATGCCATCCAACCATCTCATCCTATGTTGTTCCTTTCTCCTCCAGCCTTCAATCTTATCCCAGCATCAGAATTTTTTCTAATGAGTCAATTCTTCACATCAAGTGGTTAAAGCGTTAGAGCTTCAGCTTCAGCATCAGTCCTTGCAATTAATATTCAGGACTGATTTCCTTTAGGATCAGCTGGTTTATTTATGAGTGAATGTCTGATAAAGTACAGGCTTTATTTTGAGAAAGCTAATAGTGACATATCCATGGTAATAAATGTATTCAGTTCAATGTAATGTGCTATACTTTACTGGTCACAGTTCTTTAACAAAATAAGTACAGAAATGGAAAAAAAAATATTTAGAAACTTTAAAAGCAATTAACATTGACATAAAGTCTTTATGTATTCATCTGCAATAGATTGAAAAAAATGTAAAAAGGATCCTTATTACAGATAATTTGAGACTGCTTAGGCAAAATGTAGTATGTATGGATGCGTGATCATTATTTCCATTTATGAGTGAATACCTGATAAAGTAAATGTTTCATTTGGAGAGAGAATTAGAATTGTTAAACAGATATGAAATCATTCTGTGTCAGTTCTCAGTATCTAATGGCTTTAAAAGATAATCAGGAACTCACTTTATTTATATATATTTATATATTTATACTTATTGATTCAAATATGTTCCAAAACACAGACATGGAAGACTGCTAAGCTTCAGTGTGAGTCTTGAGACTCTAAAAGAGATGGTAAGAATATCTTTAAGTGGAAAGCATGGTCCTAGGATCACAAAGTTCAGGATATGAGCATATAATGAGAGACCCAACTATGGAGAAAAATCTACAGCTGAATGAATTGAATTGGCCAAGAAAAAGATGATGCAAATGATGGTTCTGGAAGAACCCAAATGTTTGGAGTTAAAGGTAAAACATTTTCCTAAAATGAGTTGAATGCCGTTGCTGAAGAATAGAGAGGAAGATGTGGGAAGAGAAGAATGGGAAGTGGGAGGGAGAAAAAGAAGAGTTCAGTTCAGTTCAGTTGTTCAGTCGTGTCCGACTCTTTGTCACCCCCTGAACGGTAGCACGCCAGGCCTCCCTGTCGATCACCAACTCCTGAGTTCACCCAAACTCATGTCCATTGGATTGGTGATGCCATCCAACCATCTCATCTTCTGTCATCCCCTTTTCCTCCAGCCTTCAATCTTTCCCAGCATCAGGGTCTTTTCTAACGACTCAGTTCTTCGCATCAGGTGGCCAAAATCTTGGGAGTTTCAGTTTCAGCATCAGTCCATCCAATGAATATTCAGGACTGATTTCCTTTAGGATTGACTGGTTGGATCTCCTTGAAGTCCAAGAGACTCTCAAGACTCTTCTCCAACACCACAGTTCAAAAGCATCAATTGTTCAGTGCTCAGCTTTCTTTATAGTTCAAATCTCACATCCACACATGACTACTGGAAAAACCAAAGCTTGACTAGATGGACCTTTGTTGGCAAAGTAATGTCTCTGCTTTTTAATATGCTGTTTAGGTTTGTCATAGCTTTTCTTCCAAGGAGTAAGTATTTTTAAATTTCATGGCTGCAGTCATCATCTGCAGTGATTTTGGAGCCCCCCCTCCAAAAAATAAATAAAGTCTGTCACTGTTTCCATTGTTGCCCCATCTATTTGCCATGAAGTGATGGGACCAGATGCCCTGATCTTAGTTTGCTGAATGTTGAGTTTTAAGCCAACTATTTCAATCTCCCCTTTCAATTTGTTCAAGAGGCTCTTTAGTTCTTCTTCGCTTTCTGCCATAAGGGTGGTGTCATCTGCATATCTGAGGTTATTGTTATTTCTCCTGGCAAACTTGATTCCAGCTTGTGCTTCATCCAACTGAGCGTTTCTCATGATGTAGTCTGCACATAAGTTAAATAAGTAGGGTGACAATATACAGCCTTGATGTAGATCTTTCCTATATGGAACCAGTCTGTTGTTCCATGTCCAGTTCTAAGTGTTGCTTCCTGACCTGCATACAAATTTCTCAAGAGGCAGGTCAGCTGGTCTGGTATTCCCATCTCTTTCAGAATTTTCCAGTTTGTTGTGATCCACACATTCAAAGGCTTTGACATAGTCAATAAACCAGAAATAGATGTTTTTCTGAAACTCTCTTGCTTTTCCAATAATCCAATAAATGTTGGGAATTTGATTTCTAGTTCCTCTGTCTTTTCAAAATCCAGTTTGACCATCTGGAAGTTCACAGTTCATGTACTGTTGCAGCCTGGCTTGGAGAATTTTGAGCTTTACTTTGCTAGCATGTGAGCTGAGTGCAATTGTGAGGTAGATTGAGCATTCTTTGGCATTGCCTTAAAGAGAGAAGGAAATTTGCTGTTTCCAAACTTCACTGTCCCTGGGATGTAACATAGGAAGAAGTTTCAGTGGGGATATAGTAAATTTATTAATTTTTGGTGTGACACTTTTGTGTCACAAAACACTTTTGTGTTCAGCAAAAAGGTGAATAAAACTTGATGATGATTACTATTTTTCTACAAAAATATTTTCCCCCAATAACCTTTACAATAGAAAAAAGAAAAGCAAATGTTGCATGCTCCACAAGAAACAAAATTTTCTTCTTCCTTGTCTTCCTGATTTTTCAAGAAATGTGCAATTCATTTCAATTTTGTTGCTTTATTTATTGCTCATTTTTTCTTCTTTCTTATTTCCTATTGAGGGTTGCTTTATAAAATTTATCAAGTGTACAACCTAATGAGTCCTGCAGCCTCTCTTTTTACTGCTGATCATGAACAATGCAGGAAAAATAGAGAGAGAAAGAAACAGGTTTATTATTACCTGCTGCCACTTGAAGATAAACCATGGCTCTGCTATTAGAGGGAACTAGATGTCTTTTCCAATAATATATGGAAAGAATGTAATTCTTGAGGGTAAATAATATTTAACTTAGAAAAATGTATAAACATAATTAAATTTGAATTCTCAAACAGAACAGTGATGCTCTTCTATAAACAAAATAGACATTAACACAGCAGTGATGTGTAGCTGAGATATTTTTAGGATTAAAATGGAATCAAATTTAATTAAAAATTAAACAATATATTTATTGTGCTGACTGGATTAATCTAATACAGTTAAAGACTATTCTTTATTATGTTCTCTGTTCCAGGTACTATATTAAATTATATGAATGGAGAAACAATATATTAATGAGGTAAATACCCCATTTCACAGATAGGAGTGCTTGAATCTATTTTACATGGCTTTCAAACAAAGAAGCATATGCTAGAATAGAAAAAAAAAAAAAAGGAAGAGAACAAATTGTTTTTTAAAGCAACAATAACAAGAAAGACATTTGAAGGATCCAGAAATGAAAATGCAGGGGAGTGAGATATCTTTCAGCTCTTAGGGTCCCTGGCTAGATCTGAAACTTAAACTGACAAAGACATTAACAGGGGAAAAACATGCAAATTGATTTAAGTTTTATGTGACACAGGAGGTCTTAGAAAGAAATGAAGACCCAAAGAAACATACATACATACTTTTAGGCTAGGTTTGATGATGAGTAGACAGTTGTGGAAGAATAAGAAGGTAAGGAGTGTAAGGTAATTGTAATAAACTGGGGGAAACTTATCAAGGCCTGTGTGTTAAGACTGTTCTGGGCCTTCATTTGTGTTCAGAGATAAGGATGCTTCTTTCTTCTGGGTATGGGAAAAGCACCCCTCACTTGAAGATTTCCTAACCTGTTTCAGGAAAGATGGGTGAGGGGCTAGAAGAGAGCAACTTTCCTCTTTCAGCTCTTTTCTCAAACTTCTTCAGCTTAAAATATTCAATATGCCAAGGTGCCATCTCTTAGGAAAATGTGCCTTGAACACCTTCAAAAACTAATTTTTTTCCACTTAGTTTTAGGTAAATATTGAACACTGGGAGATATAACGGGGAGGGTTTTTCTTTAAACTGAAATGCAGCTATAATGTTGGCAGGCATTGAAGCTTCAATTTTCCCCCAGGCTATTACTATACTTAAAAAAAAAAAAAAAAAATTAGGGATCTGAAAGGATTACCAGAGTTCCAAGTAAACATTTTACCACTGACTGGCTTCCCTGGTGGCTCAAGCTGAATCTGCCTGCAATGCAGGATACCCAGGTTCGACCCTTGGGTCAGGAAGATCTCCTGGAGAAGGATATGTCAATCCACTCTAGTAGTCTTGCCTGGAGAAGTCTATGTACAGAGAAGCCTGGCAGGCTACAGCCCATAACATCGAAAAGAGTCAAACATGACTGAGCGATTAACACACACATTTTAACAAACTGAAAACGTTTAAGTACCTTCTTAAATGCCAGTATCTCAATTGTAACAGGAATATCAAGCTTGTTACTCCTTTTAAAGATGATCTTTACGAAACAACAAGATGACAAAATTGGAAATAAGAAAAGAACTTGAAAAATCTACAGTATTAAAAAAAAAAAGAGAGAGAGAGACTTTGGAAAATACTGCTATATTCAGCCAGTAAATATAGCTATTTCCATAAGAATGCTATTTGAGTTTAAAATATAAGATTATGTTTAATGCCTTAATAATTTTGAACAATCAACTTGACTTTTTCTTCTGTTTTATCTCTATTGTATTAAAAAAAGAGATTTTAATAGAAGAAATCTTATTTAGGATTAATACTTGAAGGAAGACTGCAAAGGAATGAGATTAATTTGCTTGTTAATTAGAAGCAATTAATAAATGAATGTTGAAAATGGTCTTTTACTAGTCAAATTCAAGGTGTTTAAATTTTGTGGATGTTGAAGGAGGCCAGGACATGACCTCCCATTGTCCTTTGAGCTGGACTTTGGCATCCAGAGTTTCCTCCCCTTTCCCTCATTTTCTGGGGTGTATACTTTGCCTACCTTTCCCACAGTGGGAGGTGTTCCAAGGACGTAGTCTTAAGAGAGTAAGATGTTGAGACCAGCTGGACTAAATACTTGACCAAACCCTGTTAAGGTCTCTATATAAACTTTTAAAATTTGGTGGGTGGGTATAGAGATCTACCAGGCTTCCCCAGTGACAGTGGTACAGAGTCCGCCTGCAGTGAAGGAGTCCCAGGAGATGAGGATTCAGTCCCTTGGTCAGGAAGATCTCCTTGAGGAGGGCATGGCACCTCACTCCAGTGTTCTTGCCTGGAGAATCCCATGGACAGAGTAGCTTGGTGGGGTACAGTCCATAGGGTTGCAAAGAATCAGACATGACTGAAGCAACTTAGTAAGTACACATATTGTATTTACCCAAGATAAGCCTCATAAGTAAATTCTCTTGCTTATTAAAATTGAAATTTACCAATCTGGAGCACTCTGTCTCTGTCTTTGGTATCCCTCCCCTATGTGTAATTTGCAAAACCACAGTAGATTAGCTAAAATATTTTAGAAACAATGTGTACACTTGCAAAAAAAACAGTGAAGCATCTATTAAGACCTGCAGACTATACCTGCATATGCTGCTGCTGCTGCTAAGTCACTTCAGTCGTGTCTGACTCTGTGCGACCCCATAGACGGCAGCCCACCAGGCTCCCCCGTCCCTGGGATTCCCCAGGCAGGAACACTGCAGTTGGTTACCATTTCCTTCTCCAATGCATGAAAGTGAAAGGTGAAAGTGAAGTTGCTCAGTCTTGTCCGACTCTTAGGGACCCCATGGACTGCAGCCCACCAGGCTCCTCCATCCATGGGATTTTCCAGGCAAGAGGACTGGAGTGGGGTGTCATTGCCTTCTCTGCAGACTATACCTAAAAGGTAGTAAATGAGGTTTTTACAATCCTGTGTTCATTCATTGTTACAGAAATAGTTCTGGTTTTCTAATACTAACTATAAATGTACTGCATTTCTTCCTCCAGAAGCTTGTCTTTTATCTGTTTTAGTTTTCACTCAAGGAATTGGTCACACCTACTAAAGACAGGTCAGATCACTGGACTTCGTTGCCTCTACTGTTAAAAAACATGACAACAGGCCCAAAATGGAGTTGGTTATGCTGATCCCCACATCCTCAAACCAAGGCTTAATCACAGATGAATTTAATTACAATACATTCCTGACTCTCCTAGGAATGGACTCTTAAACCAGTCAATCAGGAATCACTTGATCAGCGCTAGTTAGGTAATCTGTCTGACAGACCCATACTATCCCCTAAAGGAAAGTTGCACTGCAATAAACAACCCACTTTCTTGCCTAGTATAACTTCCCTGTTTTCACTCTCTTCTGCCTATAAAAGTCTTTCATCTTGAAGAGCTCCTGGGAGCTCCTTTATATTTGCTAAATTGGAAACTTCCCAATTCAATTGATTTTTCCTCAAATAAATCCTTAAAACTTTTAATACACTTCAGTATATATTTTAACACTGTGTAAAATGTTGGGTGAACTTTGTGTCTGTGTATATGTTGATAGTTCCTTAAGAAGTGCATGGTGTATGGAAAAATTCACTTTGAAACTTAATTTAAAAAAAAAGCAATTGTACAAAATTATGACCATTAATACTTACCTAACTCAAATTTTTATTTGGCTATCATTATATAACCCTTTCCCCCACAAGAAAAACCTCTAAGCATTATTCATCATCAAATTAGTAAAGGATAGTTCCCGGGATTCCAATTTAAATAATTTACTTGCTTTTTGATTTTCATAATTTTAATTATAAATTAATTATAATTATTAAGTATGAGAATTATAAATATTGTATAAATAATTACATAATTCTATAAATCATATATATTTATAATATATTATATAATATATATTTATATAATATATATTATATATTTATATATTATTTATATATATTTATTTATATATTATATATTTTATGCATTTATATATTAATATATTTATACATAAATAAATATATTTTATATATTTATACATAAATAAATATATCTTATATATTTATAATATTTTATATAAATATATATTTATTATATATCTATTTTAATAAAATAATATTGATATATATAATATAATATATGATATGATATATATTATATATAATTATATAAATAATTATAAATATTAATTATTAGAACCTAGCTAAGTATATAAGCAGTGCTGATATATATAAGGGAACTGGCCTTGTCTTATGTTACCACTTTTACTCCTACCCCTTACAGCTCAAGTATAATTAGAGAAAGCAAAATATGCTCCCCAAACGTGAGATGCTTCTTTTCTAGTTAGCCTGCTTTCAGCTCTCCCTATTCCTACAAATCCCAATCAAAGGATGCCTCAACCCTTTTTTAACTATAAAGATTTCCCACTTCCCTGCTTATATTTGAGTTCTTCAAAACTCAAGTGATGAAGCACCATTGTTTCAGCATTTTCTCACTCTTGTGTGGATAATCTTCATTTATGACAGGTACAATAAGAAATCTGTTCTCTGTTTTATCAGGATATGATAAGAAAGATTGATATGCAACCAAGGATTTGCCTGAAAGGTCATCATAGTTGAGACCCCCTAAAACTGAGTATCCCCCTTCCAAGTTTATAATTAAGCTCTGTATTCAGAACTTCATTCTCTTTTGTGTTCCCTCTGATCACAATCCTGTGCCAACTGAACATTAATTAATCAGTCAGGTAATTAAGATTGCTATTATCTATAATATCATTATATTATCTATAATATCATGGACTTCCCTGGTGGCTCAGACAGTGAAGCATCTGCCTACAAAGCGGGAGACCCGGATTCAGTCCCTGGATTGGGAAGATCTCCTGGAGAAGGAAATGGCAACCCACTCCAGTATTCTTGCCTGGAAAATCCCATGGACAGAGAAGCCTGGTAGGCTACAGTCCATAGGGTCACAAAGAGTTGGACACGACTGAGCGACTTCACTTTCACTTTCATAATATCATTGGGCTTCCCCATTGGCTCAGTGGTAAAGAAACTGCCTGCAATGCGGGACTCACAGGAAATGCAGCTTCGATCTCTGGGTTGGGAAGATCCCCTTCAGGAGAGCATGGCAACCCACTTCAGTATTCTTGCCTGGAGAATCCCAAGGACAGAGGATACTGTCAGGATACTGTCCATAGGGTGTCAAAGAGTCATGCACCACTGAAGAGACTTAGCCTACATGCAGACACGAATAGCATCATTATTGTATTAAAATTTCTGTTGTTGACAGCACCATTAATACACAAGCTCAGGTTTTTTCTCTAGAATAAGATGAGCTATCTGATCCCTGGGTCATGGACCACATGACCACAAGACTCATAAAATGTAGGCATCTTGACTTTCAAAACTATGGTTAAAAAATGTCACAAGACAGTGTTTAAATGATTAATCCTAGCTTCTTTATTCTTTCTCTTTAAAAAATCAGTAATTCCAAGGACCACGTTGGAGTGGACCCGAGACTTGTCCCCCTACTCCTTTTCTAGGTGCCCAGCAATAAACCCTTACTTCACTGCTAACACCTGAACTCAGAGTTTTGGCTTTCTGCACCTCAGGCACACAAGCCCATTGTTTGATTTTGTCATATTTGAACAAAATGCTGACTTACTCAGATATGATCAGATGCCTTTAAGAAACTAAGACTGAATTTACGGAGCCAATGCTTACAAAGTTATCTTGGAAAAACTGGTTTGGTACCTGTGTTATAGGATTGCCACTCTTACATGTGATTAAAGAAGTAAATCCAGGAACATGAAGATATTTTGGCAGTCTTGAAAAGAGAGAATTCAACCAAATTAATAGGTACTTAAGTTCTTGGTTTGACTTTAACCTTTTAGACTCACAAGAATTTTAAAAATCCTGTCTGAGAATCTCCAATGTGAGATTCTAGCAAAGCAAATTTTAAAAGACCATGGTAAATTATCATATTTACTATACTTATGAAAGTAATCAGGACATACCTAAGGATATCAGCCTTATTTTATAATCAATAATAACCTTCCTTTAAAATTACTTTTTTTCAAAAGGAAGATGGTAGAGAGTAGAGAAAACTTTAATGTTTCCAAGGAAAACAGTCTTTCCAGGTTGTCAGACTCTTTCAGTTCACTGTCTTAAGTTATTTTGCACCACTATATAAATTTCAGAAAACTAATGGGTTTGCAAAGGTTTAATTTCACCCTATGAATTCAATTTCACCTATTTGAAAACTTGAGTGGATCTTTTTAGCTTGCTCAAATGTTTAGATCTTCTATGTTTTCTTCAATATGTGGCTAAAACTATCCACATTATTTTTTGCAGTTTTCTTCTTCCCACTTGACTCACTGTCACTAAAAATAAAACTTGTTTTTATATCCCTATCAGAATATATGACATCCTGTGAGCTAAACCCTGACAACCTGATAAAACTCTTTTAAGATTTACCATTTACAGCAGATCATGCCTCGGCCAGATTTACCCCTGGATAAATCTCTGTGGGGTTACTAAGGAAGACTAGCAAAAGATTTGGGTCCTTTACATGTGACTTTGTTCAAGAGATAGCAAAGACTGTGCAACCTAACCAAGAGCATTGACATTCTAGCTTTTAAGAGCGTCAGGAAACTCTGAACAACTGTGTTCAGAGGGCAGCTGATTCTGGCCTCCAGAGTAGGTCAGAAACAACTAATGTAGATTTGTTTCTTGAAACCTATCCGTCATCTCCGTGGTCAGCAATAGCATTTGAAATGCCAATGAAAAATATTCACAGAATGTTTACAGTTGTTCTGACTCTTCTAGTTGAAGACTTTCCTACAACAACCTCTTAGAAGCCACTGGTTTGGTGATGCATAGAGTTCAGTTGCTGAATGTTTAATACAAATTTAACTACACACAGAAATGCACACATTCTTTTTAAGCATTCCTCTTTTAAGATTCCTGATATACAGGACTTCAAAACAATTGACCTATGATGTTATCTCTGAATGGAGAAGACTGGTGAGGTAGCAAAGAGTTGGACACAACTGAGTGACTGAGCACACAATACACAGAGTGAGGAAACTCAGAAATAAAGAAGTTAAGCAATTTGCCCTGGAAAAAGGTAGAGCCCAGATACAAGACTGTGTGATCTAAATTCAAATTCAAATCTGAACACCTAAGAATGCTTTCTGAATGTATAAGAACCTGATTTCCTTTGATTGGCATTCATGACTGGTCAAAGGACCAATTGAGGAGTGATCAATCCATTGGGAATCAGATATATATATATTTTCAAACTTGCTACTACTTCATAATAGCAGGATTGAGGAGCTGAGTCCTGCCCAGATAAAAGATAGACACCACATATTTCTCATTCTCCAGGTTAAGGAAAGCTTCCCGACTACACTTGCACAGACTACACTTGACCTGACTACACACTTGGGTGATGTCAAGCAACCCTTAGGCTCCTTTGCTAGAATTCGTCTTGGCTAAAACAAACAAATTACAGACTCAGAGACAGGCAAAGCAAAATGATTGGCCAGAGGAAACCCAGAAGAAATGCCTTGTATAGGTGAATCAAACTACCACGAGGACTGACTCTCTTGGAGCCCACCCCCATGTCTATCCACACAACTCTTTTCCCTCCAAATAATTACTTTACTTGTTTCATTTCTTCCTGTCCCTTTGTGGAACATCATTTCTACAAAGCTGATGATCCAGCACCTTGTCACTGGCCCCTGGTACAGTGACTAGGATTCAGCACTCTCATTTCCATGACTTGACTTCAATCCCTGGCCAGGGAACTGAAACTCTGCTTTAAGCCACTGCAGGCCAAGGCCCCCTGAGATCAAGACCTCTGTTGTATTTGGCTTCAATTTGATGCTACCTCAACCAACTCCAGTGTTCTTGTCTGAAGAGTCCCAGGGACGGGGGAGCCTGGTGGGCTGCCGTCTATGGGGTCGCACAGTGTCAGACATGACTGAAGCGACTTAGCAGCAACAGCAGCATCAACTTCTTTTATATCTGGCACTTAAATCTACCCCAACATTTATTCAGGGTATAGGGATTATTTACTCTTAAGTGTGTTCTTTTCACTGTTGTGAATATGAAGAACCAATTTGTTGTTTAAAATTATGCCCCCAACATCAACTTAGATTCCTAGAATTATAAAATGGTATCAGTGAATATTGGACAAATGAATATGTTGCATTATGAATATATTGCATTTATCTTTATGCTATAAATTATAGATAAGAATTATTTTATTATGGATCTGTAATTTGTATATTCTTACATACTATGAAGCCAATTGAAGAACTGAGATTTTTCTGCAAGTTCCTGAATTGTAATGATAGGTGTTCAGTTCAAAATAATAGCATAGTATATGAATAATAGAATTAATATAAAAATAATGTTACTAAAATAATCTTTTATGACCATAGATGTGATTTATTCTAGTTGAAATATATATCTAAGAATGTAATGTTTTTTATTAAAGAAATATTTGTATATATGTGATAAATCACTTTATAAGTAACACATACATAGAAAATTGGAGAGTAACCATTGAAACATAAACATTTTGTTTATTGTTTAATCTATTTTCCTATATCTAGTCTTTCTGATAGTAAGTAGATGTTGATTTCCTAGGACTTAGAAAACTCAGTGTAACATATTTAAATATAAAAATAAGACACCTCTTTGACTTTGAAATCACCTTAGCTTTCCTTTTACTATATTCATTGATATTACTTTGCTAGTTCAGTTCCCATAGTCAAGCTTTTAGTTTCCACAGTTACTTTTGCAAACATAATTTGGTGAGAGGATCAGACTAAAAATCAATCAAGGCAGTGCTTGGGCATGCAATTTAGCTATCCTCCCTAATGTGTACATTTCATGGTCTGTTTCCTAGAGTATTTTAGGAATTCTCTTAATTCTTTAACTGATATCAAATTAGCTTCAATCTAATCTCTCTTTCCAATGATTTAAATTAAAAAGAAATTCTCTGTAAGTAGCTTCAGTACTAGTTAATATCTAAATGCTATTTGTGTTAGTTAATTATTGCACAACATTTATTTCTGGTAAGAGAAGTGATGGAAAAGGAGATTTTGGACATTTAGAAAAACATAAGCATTCAAATATCTATTATTTTTTAAAGAATATCAACAGATTTGTGCATGAGGTATAATTCTGAATTTCTAAATAGCCACATTTCATTTTTCTGAATTATTACTAAGCAAATAGAAGCATTTGAATTTAGCTTCAATTATCTAACAGCAGTGACTTGTCCAAAGGTGAGGAAAAAAATGAAATAGAATACAAATGCATTTATATTAGGTAATGATATCAAGATATAATAACTAAATCATAATCTAAATGCAGTAAAAACACCTCAAAATTTTTACTGAAAGTAATCTAATACCTATAAGTTAGTTTAATTTTTGAGTCAATATGAAGCATTTTCTCAAACATTTATATTTAACTTAGCATATTTAAAAAATGGATAGTCAGATTTGTATCACAAAATTATATTTTTAGTTCTATGATGGATAGAGTATAACTCTGAAGGAACTGCTATTTTGAATATGGAGACACTGATGAATTAATAATAGATATAGAAGTACTTTATAAATATTAACATTTTTGTTTGTGCTTTTGCAGTTGAAGAAAGATTATTAGTAACTATTATTTTCATACAAAAAAATCAACTTAAAACTAATTCTATAAACAAATCACAGTTTCCTTAAGTTTCTAAACTGAACTTTCAGAGTCTTGGCATTTTAGTTATAAATCTATGAAAATATTAATAATTCTTTTTAAAGGCTTCTTGATTAATATGTGTGCATATAAATGTAAGTATATTAAATTTCCTTTAACAGTCTCATCTATAGCTTATTTAAACTTCCTTTCACATTTTAATCTAAACTAATAAATATAATATGCTTGTGTTTTAAGTCTGTGAAGAATTTATCCTGACAGGAAACTTTTCAAAACATTAGTCAACACTAATAAATATAGCATTAAAATTATAAAGTCAATTGTTTTAATATTCAAATAGTGTTTATAAATTTTCTTTCACATAATTTTTTTAAAATCTAAAATCAATGTTGTTTACTACATTAGAATGTCAACTAAAATTGAGCTTCTGACACATCAAAATTGATTAATATTGATAATTATGCAAAGAGGCCATTAGACTGAGGGGACACTAGTGCAAAGGTAGTCTATGAAAGCAAACAGAAATCTAAGCCTGTGAATGCCTCAAAGTTACAAAATTAAATGGCTAAAAACAACCAGTCACAACCAAATAAGCCTTAAGCTGTATCCAGACAAATACTCTTTTTGTTTCTGCACCTCCTCTGTTTATGTCTCTCTTCTAGCTCATATAGACTGAGTACCCCTAACCACTTCCAGTTTGGGGCTGTTTGATTGGAATTAATTTGTTTTTAAACAATCACTTAAAAATTTTAATATGCTTTTGTTTATCTTTTAACTATATAAACTTTTTCTCTTTAATTGAGACATAATCACTTTAAGATGCTGTGTTAGTGTCTGCTGAACAATTTGCCACATGTATAAATATGTCCCTTGCATCTTGAGCCTCCCTCCTTCCCAAATCACCACCTCACCCCTCTAGGTCATCACAGAGTACTGAGCTGATCTCCCTGTACTATACAACAACTTCTTGCTAATTATCTATTTTACACACGGTATTGTATATATGTCAATAATACTCTTTCAATTTATCCCAGCCTCTCCTTCCTGCCCTGTGTCCAGAAGTTCATTCTCTATTTCTGTGTCTCTATTCCTGCCCTGCAAATAGGTTCATTAATACCATTTTTCTAGGTTCCATATGTATGTGTTAATATAAAATGTTTGTTTTTCTCATTCTGATTTACTTTACACTGTATAACAGACTCTAGGTTTATCTACATCACTACAATGGACTCAATTTCATTCCTTTTCATGACTGAATAATATTCCATGGATATATGTACCACACCTTCTTTATCCATTCATCTGTTGATTAACAGCTAGATTTCTTCAATGTCCTGGCTATTATAAATGTTCTACAATGAACATTGGAGCACATGTGTCTTTTTAAGTTATGGTTTTCTCTGGGTACATGACAAGTAGTGGGATTGCTGGGTCGTATTGTAATTCTATGTTTAGCTTTTTAAGGAACTTCCATACTGCTTTTCACAATTGCTATATCAATTTACATTCCCAGAAACAATGTAAGAGGGTTCCCTTTTCTCAATACCTTCTCCATCATTTATCATTTGTAGATTTTTTGATGATGGTCATTCTGACTGGTATGAGGTGATACCTCATTATAGTTTTGATTGATATTTCTATAATAATAAGTGATGTTGAGCATCTTTTCATGAGCATTTTGGCCATCTTCAGATCTTCTTTGGACAAATCTCTATTTAGATCTTCTGCCCATTTTTTGTTTGGGTTGTTGTTTCTTTAAATATATTGAGCTACATGAACTGTTTGTATATTTTGAAAATTAATCCTTTGTTCATTGTTTCATTTGTAAATATTTTATCCCATTCTGAGGGTTGTCCTTTTGTTTTATTTATGGTTCCCTTTGCTGTACAAAAGCTATTAAGTTTAATTAAGTTTCATTTCTTTATTCTTGTTTTTAATTTCATTGCCTGAGGAAGAGGGTTAAAAAAATCTTGCTGTGTATAGGAATGCAAGGGATTTCTGTGTGTTAATTTTATATCCTGCAACTTTACTATATTCATTGATTAGCTCTAGTAATTTTCTGGTAGAGTCTTTAGGGTTTTCTATGTAGAGGATCATGTCATCTGCAAACAGCGAGAGCTTCACTTCTTCGTTTCCCATCTGAATTTCTTTTACTTCTTTTTCTGCTCCGATTGCTGTGGCCAAAACTTCCAACACTATGTTGAATAGTAGTGGTGAGAGTGGGCACCCTTGTCTTGTTCCTGATTTCAGGGGAAATGCTTTCAATTTTTCACCATTGAGGGTGATGCTTGCTGCGGGTTTGTCATATATAGCTTTTATTATGTTGAGGTATGTTCCTTCTATTCCTGCTTTCTGGAGAGTTTTTATCATAAATGAGTGTTGAATTTTGTCAAAGGCTTTCTCTGCATCTATTGAGATAATCATATGGTTTTTATCTTTCAATTTGTTAATGTGGTGTATTACATTGATTGATTTGCGGATATTAAAGAATCCTTGCATTCCTGGGATAAAGCCCACTTGGTCATGGTGTATGATTTTTTTAATATGTTGTTGGATTCTGTTTGCTAGAATTTTGTTAAGGATTTTTGCATCTATGTTCATCAGTGATATTGGCTTGTAGTTTTCTTTTTTTGTGGCATCTTTGTCTGGTTTTGGAATTAGGGTGATGGTGGCCTCATAGAATGAGGTTGGAAGTTTACCTTCTTCTGCAATTTTCTGGAAGAGTTTGAGTAAGATAGGTGTTAGCTCTTCTCTAAATTTTTGGTAGAATTCATCTGTGAAGCCATCTGGTCCTGGGCTTTTGTTTGCTGGAAGATTTTTTATTTTTCGATTTCCTTGCTTGTGATGGGTCTGTTAAGATCTCTATTTGCTTCCTTGGTTTCAGTTTTGGAAAGTTTACTTTTCAAGAATTTGTCCATTTCATCCAAGTTGTCCATTTTATTGGCATAGAGCTGCTGGTAGTAGTCTCTTAATGATCCTTTGTATTTCAGTGTTGTCTGTTGTGATCTCTCCATTTTCATTTCTAATTTTGTTAATTTGGTTCTTCTCTCTTTGCTTCTTAATGAGTCTTGCTAATGGTTTGTCAATTTTGTTTATTTTTTCAAAACACGAGCTTTTAGCTTTGTTGATTTTTTGCTATGGTCTCTTTAGTTCTTTTGATTTATTTCTGCCCTGATTTTTAGATTTCTTTTCCTTCTGCTACCCTGGGGTTCTTCATTTCTTCCTTCTCTAATTGCTTAGTGTAGAGTAGGGTTATTTATTTGGCTTTTTTCTTGTTTCTTATGTAAGCCTGTAATGCTATGAAACCTTCCCCTTAGCACTGCTTTTACAGTAATCCCATAGGTTTGGGTTGTTGTGTTTTCATTTATTCATTTCTATGCATATTTTGATTTCTTTTTTGGATTTCTTCTATGATTTGTTGGTTATTTGTTGGTTATTCAGAAGCGTGTTATTTAGCCTCCATATGTTTGAATTTTTAACAAATTTTTCCTGTAATTGAGATCTAATCTTACTGCACTGTGGTCAGAAAAGATGACTGGAATGATTTCAATTTTTTTGAATTTTCCAAGACCAGATTTATGGCCCAGGATGTGATCTATTCTGGAGAAGGTTCCGTGTGCACTTGAGAAAAAGGTGAAGTTGATTGTTTTGGGGTGAAATGTCCTATAGATATCAATTAGGTCTAGCTGGTCCATTGTGTCATTTAAGGTTTGTGTTTCCTTGTTGATTTTCTGTTTAGTTGATCTATCCATAGTTGTGAGTGGGGTATTAAAGTCTCCACTATTATTGTGTTACTATTGCATTCCTATACACTAACAATGAAAAAACAGAAAGAGAAATT